>NW_005871194.1:1756922-1762724 GCF_000147115.1 Myotis lucifugus | reverse complement strand
TGGGTGCTGGAGGAGAAGTTTTCTTTTGATGTGTCACAGGGACGGTCGTCATATGGAGCCTGGTTGCTCTGAGCCTGTATTCCCGTGCATAGTCCCAGAGCGTCCGAAGTCTAGAATTCCTAGCCTAAACTTGCATGTGCCAAGCGGCCGGGGTTGGGGTGGGAACATTCCCAGGACCCAGGCATTCCAAGCTGGCGCACACCCAAGCGGCCAGGAACGGGGTGGGAATGTCCCCTGCAGCGAGTGAGCAGACAGCAGGGCCCTGCTTGCCACTGTCCGTGGCAGCGAGGGGCAAGCAGTCCCTTGCAGGGCCCCCACAGAGAGCAGACACCAGGGCCCTGCTTGCCCCTGCGGTGGCGAGCCAGAGAGAAGACAGCAGGGCGCTGCTTGCCCCTGACCCCAGCGGCGAAGGACAGGCAGTCCCCTACAGAGAGCAGACACCAGGGCCTATGGTGGCATAAAGCAGGCAGGTCTGCAGAGAGCAGAGGACCATGGGGAGCAGGTCTAAGCCGTCAGTAGGACATCCCCTGAGGGCTCCCAGATTGGAGAGGGTGCAGATCGGGCTGAGGGACCCCTCCTTCCCCGTGCACGAATTTTGTGCACCGGGCCCCTAGTCCTATATAATAAAAGGCTAATATGCAAATTGTCCCCTCGAGAGTTTGACTGGGAGACCGGGAGTTCGATCGCTCGCTATGATGTGCACTGACCACCAGGGGCGGCGTGGAACATGGTGGGCGACCAGTGGTGGCAGCAGGGTGCTGAGGGAGTGAGGGAAGGAGGAAGTGGGGAGGCGGGGAACCTGATTGGCCCTGATCGCTGGCCAGGCCTAGGGACCATACCAGTGCATGAATTTCGTGCACTGGGCCTCTAGTTTCAAATAAGAAACATGCATATCCCTTGTACAGAAAGACAAAAACTCAAATCTATAATTTGTGAAAATGAAAGCAATTTTACAGAGTATAAGCGGAATGATTGTTTTGAAAACACACAGGGCTTCCCTGAAAAGGCTCCCATTTCTTTTACTTCTTAACGTCAGCATGATATTGGAAGATCTCTTATATGTGAATGAAATTACCCCCCTCTTCCATACTGAATTGTGTTGTAAATGTCACTGGCATGTATTTCACTGCATTTGACTCATTTATGGAGGTGTTTAAACCCTGTATTTCATGAATCAGATGTTACTGTGTTAAAAAAGGTATATGCCAGTAAAATGCTAGGTCTCAAAAGTAAAAAGAAACACAGAGGAAATATATCAATTGGTTTTATTGAGTGACATCTTACAAGCAATCCAAAGCCCATTGAACAAGCCCCTGCATGTTTTTAAGTGTCGGGAAATGCTAAATCATCTTCCTACACCTACCAGGTAATTCTGCAGATGAAATGAAACTCCCAAAGTTCAGTGGTATTGCGAGGTAGCCAGGCATAATGGAAACTTCCTCTCTCCCTCCCAGTGCATTAAGGTTTCTGTGTTAATTCCTTTATCAAAAGTTTCCTTTCCCATGGAGCAGATACGGGGCCCCAAGCTTTGAAGATAGACTTTGTTTGAGTCCCTGTTTCCTGTTGGGGCTGCAGGAGGCAGAGAGAAGAAAGGGAGTCAGTCAGGCTCACCGCTCTCCTCATGGAACTGGCAGACAGGTTTACTCTTGCCTCCAATCAAGTTCACTGAGTAGAATGATATTCAAGTTCTTTTCTTTCTGGGTTTTTTGTTTGTGTGTTTCTTTTGCTGTTTCTTGAGGGAATGAGAAAGAAATACTGTCTCCTTGCACTGGGAAATGTACAAACCCTCTTGGGGTAACAAACATAATTCATTCTCACTCAGGCAACCGGTGAGGTCACTTCCTGGTTGCTGAGCTTATAGGTTATTGCAGCCATTGCATCCACTGGGGTTTCCTTAAAAATAGCCTTCTAGTAAATCTGTCCCGTCTTTTAATTAGGATAATGCTCAGAACTTTCTTACGGGGTTGTGTTCTCCCTTTTAGAGCAGCTTTATTATTTTTTTTTCTCTTGAATCTTTATGTTGATGAGAATCACTTTTACTTAGATCTGTACTTGGTTTCACACTTTCATCCTAAAATGATGACGCCTATAAAATATATGTCATAAGGTGAAGGGATCTAAAATAGATTTCAATGTTTGTCTTTACCGTGGTTCTAAAACTCTATCCATATGATCTTATATGATGGCTACTCGTGGAGTTACAGCCACTGAAGCCTGGTGTGGTTCCTTATTAAAAGAATAAATCCAGTGTATCCCAGTTTCTACTGTGACATATTTCTGAAGATTATAGCTGGGGCCATTCTTACACAGAGCTGAGAAAGTTAGCATAAGATGTTATGAGATGGAAGGCGCTATCAAATTCCCCCTTTGCGAAATATCTCTGAATTTCCTGCCTTAGAGACTGGCATTTAGTGCCAATGACCTTGTTCTTCAGCTAATAAAGAATATTTGTATTTAGTGCATATTATGTTTCGTCATTATGTATATTGTTTCATGTATACTAAGTTATGTTACTTATGTTTATTATTGAGTATATTTTATGGACACTTGCTATTATAAATATCTTACTTGAATTATCTCAGTGAGTCCCCAAAAACAACCCTATTTAAAAAAGCATTCTTGCCCACCCAGCATGGCTCAGTGGTTGAGTGTAGACCTATAAACCATGAGATCACAGTTCGGTTCCAGGTCAGGACAATTGCCCGGGTTGCGGGCTTGATCCACAGTGTGGGACGTGCAGGAAGCAGCCGATGAATGATTCTCTCTCATCATTGATGTTTGTATCTCTCTCTTTTCCTCTCCCTTTCTCTCTGAAATCAATAAAATATATATATTTTTAAAAGCATTCTTATCATGGTCATCCAATTTCACTAATATGGGAACTGAGGCCCAGGGAGAACCTATAATGGACCCAAAGTCACAGAGTTAGCACTGATAAGTCAGGATTGCCACCCAAGTAGCCTCTTGTTCATTAGGTCGGACAGCTAATATTTAAGGTTCTGGTTTCCAGGAGTCCTTGAGTAATGAGTAAATACCAATAAAAAGGCAAGTCACTAAACTATTATTAGTTACACTTAATAAAACTTTCTCATTTGATTATTTACGTGCCTAGGATTGATACATGAGTTAGAATTCATTTATCAACTTCCCCAGCATTGCCTTGGGAGACTGAGGTTAGACTAAAACAGGATATAATTGTGAGAAGGAGGGTGAAAAGGGTGGGGGGGAGGATGGGCTAGAACAGTGGTTCTCAACCTTCCTAATGCAGCGACCCTTTAATACAGTTCCTCATGTTGTGGTGACCCCCAACCATAAAATTATTTTCGTCGCTACTTCATAACTGTAATTTTGCTACTGTTATGAATCGTAATGTAAATATCTGATATGCAGGATGTATTTTCATTGTTACAAATTGAACATAATTAAAGCATAGTGATTCATCACAAAAACAATATGTAATTATATATGTGTTTTCCGATGGTCTTAGGTGACGACCCCTGTGAAAGGGTCGTTCGACCCCCAAAGGGGTCTCGACCCACAGGTTGAGAACCGCTGATCTAGAATAAGAAGATCTCTTGGGAAAGGGCCGTTCAGAGGGAGAGCCACCCTGAATGTGCTCCTTGAAGCCAGGGGAGAGAAGCATCGATATAGTGAATGTGTTGTGACGTGGGGGGAGGATTTGCTGCTTAAAAAGGGAAAGAGAAAGCAGCCTGGTGCCAAGAAATGATTTTCCCTCCGGCTGGTCTTTTCCAACATTGTTTTAATTTCTCTCCATAACACTGACTCAGTGACAGCCCGATAACTCACTTTGAATTTTCAAGTGGGCTTAAATGCGTGTAGAACTACAGAGCCATGGAAGAATATTTCTGGGACAAAATGATTTGGAGAAAGTATTTACTTGGCCTACGAGATGGTAGAATTGGGTATGTCAGTGACTTAATGGTTAGATGACTGGATGTTACCTCTTTAAATGAGTATAGGGTCTAATTAAAATTCAAATGCAAGTTCTATCACCTTTTGTGTGTGTTTTCTTTATTTAATATACACTCTTTTATGAGCCATTTCTGTAAAATTTGAGTTCTAAACCTAGATTAGTCACACATTTTACTAAGTCTTTGAATTTTTCAACACACTGGCTCCTTGGAAGAATTCAGAGTATGATTTCCCTTATGTTATCAAAGAAAACCAAATTTAAAAACTTCTACAAGGGGTTTTCCTGCCTGAGATGATCACTTATGTAACCCACTCAGTCCCACGCTCGCTTCCCCCGTGTTTAGGATTGAGCCAGTCCCCTGGTACCTCGCTTGGTAAAGGGGAGACTTTCTTATGGGCCGATTACGATGTTTATTTAAATAACTGCGAAGTTTCCTAGTGGATCTTTTTCTAGAGGCAGGGACTCTTTTTGTTATTATTTCGCCCAGATCTGCCTGACTCCCTGATGCTTGTGGTATAAAACCAAAATGCTCTACTGAACGCTGACATGTCCGGAGCTTGTCGGTGCTAAATTACCCTTCAAAAGCGGCCAATGTCTCAGCCTGTCTCTTTAAAAAGAAAAAACAAACAAACAACACCAAACCTTCCAATTTCTTAACTGCTGAAAAGAGCAGCTCTCACATGACTGTTGAAAACAAACCTGATGCGCGTCTCCCTCTCCCCCCTGCCCCTTTAGTAACTGGTCCTGTCCTGAGTCACCACCTTCTGACCAGTTGAAAGTCTGATCAATTCTTGAGTGGGAGGGGAAGGTGTGTTTGGTTCCATTTTTCATGATCATTCAGCCAGCCATTCCAAGAATGGGGGACAGAGCATTCAGAGTTGTAACATGTAATGATGTTACAGTGCATATCCCAGCCACTTCCAGTTTATTTCTGTGTAACCAATTAGCTCTAAAATGGGTAAGGTTAAAAAACAAAACAAAACTAATCAATCATAGTAATCAGGGGTTAGGCTTGGGCTACTGCAGTTCCTGCTCTAAGCTCAGGTCTCTAGGAGAGAAATGCACGCACGTGACAGATAGTAAACCCACTTCCTTCCCTCCCCTCCCTCAGCTATTCCCCGCAGAAGTACTGGCAGCTGACAGCTGTTCAAACAGCCCCGTTCTCCTCCCAGTCACGGGCAGTGCTGGGGTGGCTGGCCACTTCCCACCATTCTGGGGGCGGTGGGTGGTAACCCTGACAGGTAACCAAAGCTACTTAAGAGGCCTGTGCCCTGTTCCAACACAAGTCAGCGTGTGCGAGCTGACCTTTGATCAGAGAGCTGGGTGTGGCATATTAATGTGCTCTTTCCAATTTCATGTCAACATGGCCATCCTTTATTTTGATGTGGGGTTAATGAACACAATTGCAATATTTAAAACGCAAACAATGCTTATTGAGGACTCACCGTATGTATGCCAGTGACTGGGCTAGACTGTTGACAAACGCACAGGTGTTAGACATGTTTTCAACTGGAATCTAAGAGACCCTAAGCCAGTGGTTCTCAACCTGTGGGTCGCGACCCCTTTGGCGGTCAAACGACCCTTTCACAGGGGCCCCTAAGGCCATCCTGCATATCAGATATTTACATTACGATTCATAACAGTAGCAACATTACAGTTATGAAGTAGCAATGAAAATAATTTTATGGTTGGGTCACAACATGAGGAACTGTATTTAAAGGGCCAGAAGGTTGAGAACCACTGCAAGTCAAGCAGGGACTTCATCTTCAGTGAGGGAGGCCGTTTACCAATTCTAGAGGCATTTTTGTTTGTCACACCTGGGGAGAGGGTGGAGACCAGGGATGCTGCCAAACATCTGGTACAAGGAA
>NW_005871194.1:1737247-1756170 GCF_000147115.1 Myotis lucifugus | reverse complement strand
ATGGGAGGGGTGAGTGTGGGGCGGAGGGAGTTAATGGGGTAAAGAAAGGGGGGACATCTTTAATACTTTCAACAATAAAGATAAATTTAAGAAAAAGAAAGTTCTTTTAGAAGAATAAAATCTTGTATTGATCTTTAAGGACAGAAGAGGCCACACGTGGGCAGAGATAGCCCTGAGGAAAATTTCGAGGTCTTTCCAAAGCAGTGGTTCTCAACCTTGGCTGCACATTAGAATCACCTGGGAATCTTTTTAAAATCCTGATTTCTGGGCCTCATCCTCCAGAAATTCTGTTTCTTTGTCATTAATGTTGTGGCCCCACCCCATAACAAAGAAACAGATTTTCCGGAGTATGTGTCCAGAAATCGGGATTTAAAAAGATTCCCAGGTGATTCTAATGTGCAGCCAAGGTTGAGAACCACTGTTCTAAAGGCTCTTACCCTCTGCTTTTAAGGACCACACCTGTTGCCAATGAAATGTACTCACCAACTAGTCCTTAAGAGTGATGGCGAACCTTTTGAGCTCGGCGTGTCAGCATTTTGAAAAACCCTAACTTAACTCTGGTGCCGTGTCACATATAGAAATTTGTTGATCTTTGCAACCATAGTAAAACAAAGACTTATATTTTTGATATTTATTTTATATATTTAAATGCCATTTAACAGAGAAAAATCAACCAAAAAAATGAGTTCACGTGTCATAGGTTCGCCATCACTGCCTTAAGGTAACAGTAGCCTCAACCTCAGCACCAACAACTCACCCATGTAGAGCACTTAGGAGCTGATCATTATTCCAAACAGGGTCCTCACATGAACTCCACAAGGGCATGTTGAAGCGGGCACCACAGTGTTCTCCTGCGTGGTTTACAGATGAGGAGACAGGACTAGAGGGGTTAACCCGCGGTCACGTGGCCCCTCAGCTATAAGTGCTGGAGCGGTGATTGCGACCTGCGTGGTTTGGATTCAGAGGCTGTTCTTCACTGCAAACAGCTCCACCGCCTCTTCGGACTCGAGCTGTCGAAACTTTACTTCATCTCAGCGACATTCCAGGTACGTGATCTCGGACAAGTTGTTCTCTCTGGGCGTCGTTTTTATCCTCCTGGGAGATGATGTACGATTTGATTTTGGTCGCGGTATCGTTTAAATGAGTTAGTGCGTGGAAGGCATTTATTATGGAAAAAGAGTCAGTTCTCAATAAATTTCACGCATAATGTTGACCATAACTCTCCGCTGTGGCAGGCGCGGTTCAGGGGATCTGGTGGGGAGAGTGTGCAGAGGGCGTGGACTCGAGCAGAGTCAGCCCATGTCCTTTCACCGCCTGTAATTAGCCCTGTGCCTTGACCAGGTTAACAAGCTCGTTGGGCCTTGTTTTTCTTTCATTCTTTTGAAGAATTTTGCTAAATGGGAAATAACCGTTTGAAAAGAAAAATTTCCTGTAGAAATGCACAGGACAGCATCTGACATAAATCAACAGAAATGAAATGGTACACGCTGTGAGCCTGCTGGGGTCATAATTACCTCTGAGCGTTCCTACTGTCACCTGGCCTGGGCTACTTAAGTGGATTTTATCCTTTTGTGAAATCATCTTTTATGGGAATATTGCCTTTTATACTTGGATGGTCAGTGTGTGGTCAGGAAGATGTTTTGCATGCTTATGGTACATCCGTGTGTGTGTGCACATATGTGTGCATGGGTGTGTGCATGTGTGTGCGCACGGGAGCCTATGAAGAGGCTTACGCACACAGAAAACCAAAGCACAGGACCAAGACTTCACGGATCTTGTCTTCTGGAGCAGGTAAGCACAAACCCTTTTAGCAGGTGACCGAAAGAGGGCGAGGGGCAGGGGAAGCTGGCTGTGTTGGTGGTTTGAGAGCTCATCAGCTGCCAGAGGGTGCACGTGATGTGGTTGGAAACCAGGCGTCTGTCAACATTATTCTGGGCTTTTATTATGAAAATGTTGTCCATGACCCAGCATCTGTCCTGCCTCAGATCACTCATGCTTTCCTACAGCTTGTTCCGGTTCCACACCATGGCTTTTTGCTCTTGAAAGTGTTTAAATAGAACTGTCTTTCTCTCTGAATGTGTATCTTCAAACAAGGTCCTTTTAGGAAAATAAACTGTATATCATTGATTAGGATGGAAGTGCATGACTTGGAGTCAGCCTGACAGGCAATGAAAAGACACCTGGGAAGTCACTGATTAACCATGCTGGCTAGTTTATGAATCAGTTATTGCGGCGTGAAGAGTGAGGAATATGACAAGTTCACGTTCCTTTTGGGTCATTAAGGGCTGCTTTGATGTACTGACTGTCCTCCTCCCCATCTTCCCCCCCAAGAAAAACCAGAGGACTTTTCCACACCAATACAGGAAATAGATTATCAAGCAGGTTGGGCCATAGGATCAGTCTATGTTATATTTTTATTAATATAGATATATTATGGTCTTGATTAAAGGGCTGGCATTCTGAAGTCTGATTTAAAAAAATTTTTTTCTTCTGTGTGTTCTTTGTTTAGAAGCGGAAACATGATTTATAAATTTTTTTCTAGGCCAGTGCCCAAGGTTTAGAGAAAACCCATGAATCGCCTTTGTAATGTATGTTGCGGTTGTTTGAGTGAAATAGCCACATTATTCTGCAGCCTCTAACTCATTAGAGATTATGTCAAAGAGTGGACCAGTGACGTGCAAAAGAGGTCATTGAACTCAGACATGTTTGGTTTCTCTGTCAATGTTTTTGTTTTGTTATCCTGTCCTCTACTAACTCTACCTCTGAGCCTAATCAGGAGTCAGAGAAGACATCAGACTCAAGAGGGAGGTGCCCAGGCTGTCAGATCTTCCTGATAAGATGGGTTCTTGCTTTTCCCAAAACTCTAATTAAGACTGATTTCTTGTCTTCCTGTAAGAGTCCATCAGGGTGAATGGCATCAATCCCATCACCAGCAGAGGCCCAGGTCCCCAGACACCCCCTGCTACCCAGATATGTACATGCCTCCCTCTGCCTTGGGTCTCTTACCCTTCAAACCCTCCCACTCATGCTGACCTGTGGAATCTGATGCTGCCCTCAGTTAAACTCCCTGCATGTTAACTCTTTTCTCTGAAGATTCCTCTTATATTTTTGCTCTAACACAGGGCTTCCTAAATGTCAGTGTTCCCAGAAACACCTAGAATGTTTGGGAAAGCACATGTTGAGGGGCCCTAGTCCCCAAAGCCCTGATTCCTTAGGTCTGTGGTGGGGACCCAGAATTTGCATATCCAATGTGTTCCCAGGTGATGCTGCTGCTGCTGGTTTGGGGGCCACACTTTGAGGACCAGTCCTCCAATGGCAAGCTGGTCCCCTCATGTCACTGTTTTCCCTCCATTCCTCTCATGAGGTGGCTGTTGTTTCATTCAGTTTCCAAGTACAATTATAATTTATAATGGTTTTGGTGTTTGCTTTACTGTTTTCACATTAGTCCTCTTCACTCCCTCCTCAAGTGCATGAGAAAGCCACCAGATTATATCACCTGCAGCACCTTTTGTGGTAGTTTCAACCAACCTTCTAATCACTCTCCCTTCTTCAAAATGTTAGCATCTGGACAGCTGCGTTTCTCTCTTCTATTATATCTGCCAGTATTCTTGGTGTCTCACCATCCGCATACATGACCCATGACCCTATCACTGTTTCTATCACCTCATCCTCCTTTATCACTCTCTTCCCCATACAGCTTAGACTCCAGACCCAAGAACTCCTTCAACTCTTTCCTACATTTCCCCTGCACAACGCTAGCCCTGGCAACACCCAGCTGTGTCTATTCTGGGCCTGGGCCCAAGAAAACTGATACAGCTGGAAAAACAAAACAAAACAAAACAAGAAAACACAGAGCCGTGCTGCTGGTTTCCACCTTGAATATGTGATTTTTAAAATCTCAAATGGGCTTCTAGCACAACTGTAATGCAATTACCTCTTTTGACAACCAGTCACTGGATGGTTGAGACGGACTCTCAAAATCTCAGACAAGATGCAGAATAAAATAACGGTTGCAAGTTGGGATTCTGGAGTCAAACATACCTGGGTCTAAACCTGTCTGACTTTCACCAATTGAATGTCTTGGAGCAACATGGCTAGTTTATTTATAGCTTTGTTGCCTCATCCAGAAAATGGGACACGTGATAGCTTATACTTCATTTTGGTGTGTGAAGAGTAAATGAGGGAAAGCATCTCAAGTATTTAGCATAGTGCCTGGCCACCAGCAAACACGTGGTAAATATTAGCTATTATTGTCAATAATGTCATTGAGCTTATCAACTACACCTTAAGTTTTTCCAAGGCAGACACATCTTTGGAACATCTGAGTAAAATGTTCACAAATACGGATCCTTCTTTCTATAGTTCTAGTTTTTCCAATGTTGGTTCCTATAAATGGTGTCTCAGTGAGTGTAAGTGTGTGTTGTCACAGCACGGATCTCATTGGCTAAACCAAAAGGTTCAGTTGCTTGGATGCTCTGTAGACCTGGAGGGAGACACTCTGTCAGCATGCACAGTAGATGAGTGTTTTTCCTGGAGTAAATGTTCTCCAAGTCCAGCCATGCCTTCTCCCCGACCTTCTAACCAACAGAGTGAAATGAAAGCAGTTTGGAGGAAGCAGTAATGTAGCAATAAGTAAGTTTCTTTCTTTAGTACACTCGGGTTTCCTCAACAACCACGAAGAGCTCGGTTTTTGAAATGTAGTGGGATCATTAAGGGGAGAGCTGATAACAGGTGCAACGTGTTGTCTCTAGAATTCAGTTCACCCCAGACACAGATTATTTCTAAAGTCACTTAATAAATGACATAGGAAATGGGAGAAGGCAAGGATGTAGGGCAGCTAAGAGTGAACAAAAGTCTGGTCAGAATATGTTAAAAAAATTAACCAGGAAAAATAAGACAAATCAAGAAAACATTAAAAGACAAATCTCAGGTAAAATGAAGTGTCACCAAGAGGAAATCCCCATTAGAGATGTGCAGATCATGATTAGTGATAATGACTTACTAATGGCCATTCTCCATCTGTTCCCAATGTGACAAAACCATAAACATCAAATTATACTGAGTTCAATGTCTTGGTAAAAGGCCCATGTTTATTCCTTTATACTTTCAAAGAGCAAATAATTTTTATTTTTTTATGGAATTTATTGGGGTGACAATGCTTAGTAAAAGTAGGTAGGTTGCAGGTGTATAATTCTATAATAAACCATCTGTATTCAAGTCTCCTTCCATCACCATTCAAAAAGCAAATATTTTATTTGAGCAAAGGTTATAACCCTGGGATCACTGTGGATGGTTTTGTTAGGCAGCAGATTTTCTCTTCAAGAGCAACAGATCCTTTGAAATAAATTACCAGCTGACAATTGTAATGAAGTCTAAAATGTCACCAACTATAACTCATGGATATAAGGTGAAAAATTCCTGCAGTGTACAAATGCCTATTCTAGTCCCAAAACAAAAAGGAAAATAACATACCCAAGAAATAATAGGCCAATGGAGGAACTCATTGTTCATTCAGAACAAACCTTTTTTTTTGAGTTTAAAGTGAAGGAGAGTTTATTAGGGAAGCAGGGAGACAGAGGGGGGAGTGGGGGGCTACTCCACAGACAGAGCAGCCCCTCCCCAGTGGGATGTACTTCTTCCATTGAGGCTCATTTAATGGAGGGGTAGGGCACTCAATAAGGGGGCAGAATATTCATGACTTTTCCAAGAAAGGGGTGGAGACTTCTTGGAAGAGCACCATTGGCCATTTTATATTCCTAGGTGGGCTTTTCTGGATAATGCAAGGACTTTTCCAGCTATAAATGGTGTCTGAGTGAGTGTCGGTGCATGTTGTCACCCACATGGATCTCATTGGCTAAACCAAAGGATTCAGTTACTAATTCCATTTGCCCTACCCCCTTCCATCTTTTTTTTTCTACTTTGGGGTATGTTTTTATTTTACATATAGTTTAACTCCTAGATAGCATTATTGTTATGTTAAGTCAATATTTATTTAGACTTATCCATACAATTACTGTGCTTTGTTTTGTTTTAATTCTTTGTTTTATGCTTCTGGCTGGGGTCATATATCTTTTCTTGCCTTTTTATTTTACTGTTTTCTTTTGGTTTTATTATTTATTTTAGTTTATATTTCCTTCACCATTTATGCCCTCTATGCCCTCTTCCACCTCCACCCAGTGCATCACTGGGACTTAGCAACCTCCAACAAATTTCATGGTCCTGGTAATTATTTACCCTTCTCCCTCCACACCTCCTAAGTCAGTGGTTCTCAACCTTCCTAATGCCGCGACCCTTTAATACAGTTCCTCATGTTGTGGTGACCCCCAATTTCATTGTTACAAATTGATAATAATTAAAGCATAGTGATTAATCACAAAAACAATCTGTAATTATATATGTGTTTTCCGATGGTCTTAGGCGACCCCTGTGAAAGGGTCATTCGACCCCAAAGGGGTTTCGACCCACAGGTTGAGAACCGCTGTCTAAGTGATCAAAATATTGTACAAGACAGTGCAATAAACCACTCATTTCATGTCAATGTAAATAAAATGTTTATGAAAAAATTTTTTATTTTACAAACAAAATGTTAGAAGAGAGGCCCTGGTTTTCCTTTTTTTTGAGATGATTTTGAGACAATTGTGAATATTGTTTGATATTGCAATACTCAACAAGTGGTCATTTTTTAAAGGTTATTTGCAACCTAGAAGCTGCAACCCTATCAATAAATGTTTTGGGCTCTGTTATACTGAAAGTCATTGCTCTGTCCTGCACTTTGAATGTATCTTTTTCTTTTGCATAATTCTGTATCTTTGTGCGTTGGTCATTTAGAAAATACTGAGTTATGCAGCTCTTTCAAATATTGACACATTTCATTCCATAATATGAAGGTATGATATTTGTTAACATTGCCATCAAAATCAGCAAGCGCTTTGCTTCTAAGCTGCATGTTCAGTGGCCAATATAAGGCTTCCAAAATTCCAGTGTTCTCATGAAAGCTCAACTTTTATCACCGGCAGGTAACGCTGTCAGTTTAATTCCTTGAACTGACAGCCATCCTTTGTTCGTTTTTCAAGAAAATGTCTGCCAAATACCAAAGTCTGAATAACCGCAGTTGTCTGTCAGTTGCTCTTTCAAGTAAAAATAGTGTTCCCGGAAAAAAGCCCGCTCAGTGCATCACTCAAACGCTTGCAGACGCGTAAGACAACCCTGTACTTCACTAAGCAGCATAGCGTTTCAGAAATGTTTCCTATTCCACTACACGCGTTAACAAAATATGTATACCGATTGGTGGGAATTTAATAAAATTAATGCATTTAATGTTTCCTCAAGACTGTTCTTAAATGAAACTGGTATTCTTTTAGCTGCATGTGCTGGCATGACCTTGAAAATGGAATGACCCGAAGTACAGCTCAGTGGCTCTGCCTCAATTCCTACTAAGGCACCAGGAGCTTTACTCTCCATGGCTTTTCAACCATTGGTGAAAGATACAGGCTAACATCTTAGTATGATTATAAATGTGTTTTTATCTCTTGGACCTCCTGAAAGGATCATGGGATGTCCAGGAGTCTGCAAACCAAACTTGGAGAACTGCTGTAATAACTCATTCAGTTCCATAATGATAATATCCCTGTTTAGCAGTACAGAGAATGACATTAGGAGGCCAATCACATGCCTAAAGCCATAATATAGAACCTGCAGTTAACAGTACAGTAGCATGAATCCTATATGTTCTAATACATTGATTTTTAGAAATCATAGTCGAGAAGATGTTTCTTACAGAAAACTATGCCGATCAAGAAAATGGTGGTACTTTTTGTTATAAAGCTACCAGGATGAATATGAGACATACATGAGCTTTGGAGTCAGAAAAACTTGATTTGAACCACCATTCTGCCTTTTACTACTGTGAGTGCCTAGGGAAGTCCCTGCATTCCTCTACCTTATTTATGCGTATCCTCCATCGTCAGCACATGGCCCATAATAGTACAGTAGGCACTCAAATACTAGGACATTAGATTTGCCAAGGACATTTTGGGCTGAAGTAAGCACATTTTAATTTCCTTGATGTGTTGGCTACTTGAGAAACATTCACAGAAGTTGGAGGGATTTTCATAGGTTTCTTTCCAGGGGAGTTTAGTAAGTGGTCATGGATATGGACAATATGGAATGGGAACCAACAATCAGAATACATATCAATGTAAACTTAGCTCTTCTCTTGACATTTTCTTGTTTCACTACCAATACATTTGAGTGGAGTCTCTTACTTGGGAAATGATATCTCGAATGACCATCTATCTACCCACTTGTAAGATTTTTAAGGTATTCATCATTTTCAGTTTATTAACTATTTGTAAATTAACCTTAACAAGCAAGTATCATTTGATAAAGAGAGACACAAATATTTGCTTTCTTTTATTTTCTATGCAATTTTTTAATGCCCACCCCTTGCATCTCTATTAGACTGTAAGCTCCTTGGAAGCAGAAATTATTCCAGTGTGTGTTCAACATGTTACTGTTAGTGCTGCCAGAGTACCCGAGACATAACAGGCATTCCATATATAATAGTTGTTGAATTAATAAATGAATGAATGAATGAATAAACAGCTTGAATTTAGGGAGTGACATTACATCTTTTTGGCCCCCTTAAAAATGCATTCAGTTCAGAGATGTGTATATAATTTTATAATTTATTCAGATTTATCAAACTGCTAATACCTGCCTAGAACAAAGTCTTTGCTTTTAAAAGTTGGCCACAAGTAACTTTTCCCAGAATGGAAATTTCAATAATTAAGTTTGGTTCATACATCTGTTTAACATATTTGTATAAAATGGTATATGCATTTCAATTTTTAAAATGTTCCTTAAAATCACATTTTAGCATGTGTAAGCTGGTATTAACTACTTGCAAATCACCTTATCTATGCCTAAAGTTATGGCTACAATGACTTTATTGAAGCATCTGTCCCATATATTTTTTAAAACATTTTAAAGTAAAGATACTGAGTGATGAATGAATTGGAAGAGTACCTGAAGTTGAGAAAAGAATGATAAAAGAACCAATTGTATACAGGAAGGATTGAAATAAATTTGTGTCAACAGATACAGCCAAATGATGCAAAAAATAAGGATGAGAGTTAAACCATTATTTTCAATGGTCTAGAGCCAAAATACCATGTAAAACAGACTCCCAGATTGGCAGATTTATGAAAGTCATAAAAACTTGTGACCATAAAGTTGTTAGAGGGAAAAAAAGATCTACACACCGTTGACTTTGAGATTCAGGATTGAACTGAACTGAATCTCTGAGGGGAAGAGGAGTCTTGTGGTCCAGTAAATGTCTCCAGAGTATTCACAAACTCTATTGGCCTTTCTGTGAAAGACAGCTCGTGGGAGATGTCATTTTATCACCCACCTCCTTCCAAGGATAGTAACTAAGAGCTGATACCTATGGAATGTGAATTTCAGGCCAGGCCCTCCAGTTTCAGTTCTGACATCTATCCCCACCTTAGACTGGGACCCCCCTTCACCCCCGCCCCATAATTTATTGCTCGAATTACTATGCTAGTGAATATATTGCCTGCTTCTGCCCAGCCTACTCTGCTATAGTTTATTCTGGATACAGCAGTCAGAGGAATCACTTTAAAACCTTGGGATTGTTTCCTGTTCTACTCACAGTAAAATCAAAAGTCTTGTCAATGGCTTTTGAGGTCGATGTGACCCTCCCCTCCATTCTTTCTTTTGTTTTTAATCCTCACCTGAGGATATGTTTTTATTGATTTTGGAGAGAGAAGAAGGGAGAGAGAGAAACATCAATGGGTTGCCTCCCAAAGTGCCCTGACCAGGGAATGAACCCCAAACCTTTTGGTGTATGGGGGCAATGCTCCAACCACCTGAGCCACCTGGCCAGGGCTCCATTCATTCATTGATTCCATCTCCTTCTCCCTTGGCCTCCATGTTTTCCATCAAACCACAAGGGCACATTTTCAACTTAGATCCTTAAACCTTCTTTTCTCCACCTGGGATGCTCTTCTTCCAGATATCTTCATTGCTCATTCCCTGACCTTTGTAACATTGTTTTGTTCAAATGGCACCTTTCCAAAGAGGACTGCCCTTAAGAAAAGCTAAACTGCACTCTTCAACCTCCCCCAAGCATTCCCCATTACCTCTTAAACCGCTCAATCTTTACTTATCGCCCTCTAACATGCTAAATAATTTACTCATTTATTAATGTTTTGTCATTGCTTTCTGGACCTCACCCAAAAGTGAGTTCAAGGACAGGGAATACCTTTGCTCATGGATGTGTCCCTATGCTTAAAACAGAGCCTGGCACAGAGCACGCTAAATCGACGTTCAGTATGTGTTTGGATTATGTCTCTGAATCCTCACAACCATTCTCTGGGAGGGTCTAGGACTGTGATACCATGTATGATTTAGAACCTGTGGTTAGCTTTCTTGACTTCTCATTGATCTTAACATTCATGTAGAAAATTCACATGCATGACTCCAAATGACTTCCATAATGTAGTTTTTAATGAGCAGATTTGGATGATAGTTCAAGGAAACTGTTACAACATGAGATAGCTTGATTTTCTAATTAATTATTTGTTGCCACAAATGGATTTCAAATTCCTGAGGCTAACGTGCCGCTGGTATACATTTTTGCTTTGAAAATTGTTAACACCGTGATTAAAAAAAAAAAATTCCCTTCAGAACATGCTCATCCATCTTCCATCTCTGTTTACATCTGAGAACTGCCATCCATCATGCGCGGTGGCCGAGGTCCTTTGCTTCTTGGGCCTTGAGCGAGCTGTCGCAGTTGTGGGACACGGAGCCTCTCATTCTAGAGGTGGAAGGTCAGCGGTAAACATGGTCTGCAGAGGGCGCTTCTGCCAGGAAAGGGCTTGTTCCTGTGTAGTCAATGGCGTTCTAGACTCTTAATTATCTCACATCAAAATCCTCCAAGTAGTTAAGTGTCTTCATCAGGAAAGAAAACAAATGCAAGCTCAGAGGCAAACATAAGGCCGGTCTCAGTCTAGAACAGCGGTTCTCAACCTGTGGGTCGCGACCCCTTTGGCGGTCGAACGACCCTTTCACAGGGGTCACCTAAGACCATCCTGCATATCAGATATTTACATTACGATTCATAACAGTAGCAACATTACAGTTATGAAGTAGCAACGAAAATAATTTTATGGTTGGGTCACAACATGAGGAACTGTATTTAAAGGGCCAGAAGGTTGAGAACCACTGGTCTAGAATGAGGGAGCCTGCCTGGCTCGGTGCCCGGTCCAGGAGATGAGGAGGACGCTTCTTAGCAGCTTGGAGCACCCCCAGGTGAGACTCCGCCTAATCGGAGGGCCGGTTATTTTTCTGCTCTTCTTTTCCCTTCTCCTCTCAGCTGCACGTAAAGATTCCGTGGCCGGCTGGCAGGCCAGAGGCACTCACGGAATTTTCATAAGTTGCTGCCAGAAAGGACAACCTCTATCAAATATGTTTTCCGAATCAAGGGAATTTTGAGGAAAAACTCCAGGAGCAGCTTCCCCTGCTAGAGACCCTCCTGAGAGTTGAACATCAGGAGAACAGTTTTGGGGAAGAAGTTCTAACCCAGTCAAGAATTTTTCTTCGTTGAGTAAGAGTAGGAAGGAGTCCAGGGTCTTAACCTGGGACCACACCCAATGTGTTCAATTCAATTAAGTCAGTATATATCTAAGAATTTGGAACAGAGCAAATACCCAATAAATAGTAGCTATTATCAGTTAGTGTTCGTTTAAACCCTACTAGGGTGCTAGGAGTTATAAACAGTATTATTTAATTCTTTCAACAACTCTGTACAGGCATACCTCAGAGCTACTGCAGGTTCACTTCTAGGCCACCTCAAAGTGAGTACCCGTCACATGGCTACGGTCACATTTCTGTAAGCTACAGATTCGGATGCATTTTGTTTGGTTCACAAATAAAAATACATGTGACTTGACACTTGGAGTCAGAGTATACAGTATCCATCCGGGTGCCGTTGTCATCTCTTCCTATTGTGTACTGTGCTGTCTTTTTAGTCATTTTTTGTTTACTTCTGTTTTCAACACCTATTTGTTCAGGGCCTCCTGTGTGCCAGGCGCTGTCCTAAGGGTGAGGGTTATAGCTGTGAGCACCACAGGGGAGAATAAACACACATACTTTTAAAGAGTTTGCAAACTCTGCTGTAGCACATTTCCTCAGTTCCCAGGCGGGATATGGAATGGCAGATGTCTTGCAAATAAAGACGACACTAAATATGAAACCTCTCCAATATAAAGTGAGCACCAGCTTCTTTGAGAGTCTCCACAGCGCCTCCTAAACTGACATCACAGGTGGCCACCTCCAGGCTAATTTGGGAAGCACCAGAAACCATGTTTGTCCTTAAGGTGCTTCAGCACTTTCATGGACAGCCCTGAAAATCCCCACCTCAAAAGAGTATTCCTTCTGGTTAATGCGTATCTCTGGTAATGTAATGCTGGAATCCTTGTGAAGAATGCTGATATTGATGTAGTAGCCATCTTCTATCTGCATAGTTAATACATTTGGATAGGTATAGATAGTCTAAGGCAGTGGTTCTCAACCTTCTGGCCCTTTAAATACAGTTCCTCATGTTGTGACCCAACCATAAAATTATTTTCGTTGCTACTTCATAACTGTCATGTTGCTACTGTTATGAATCGTCATGTAAATATCTGATGTGCAGGATGGTCTTAGGCGACCCCTGTGAAAGGGTCGTTCGACCGCCAAAGGGGTCGCGACCCACAGGTTGAGAACCGCTGACCTAAGGCTTTAATCCCTGCATGGTAGTTATAAAACCCCATAGTCATAAATTGACTGCACGTGTATTTACAAGACACACACATCCGATGGCAGAATGAAATGGGGAACATCACCGGCTGAAATTGGGAAGCAGAGCAGCCGGGAACACTCAGTGGAGTTACCATGTAGTCAGGCGTGATGACACCCACGAGGGATTTTGTGGGTTTCCGTTGTTGGGGCCATCGTGTTTTTCATGGGGGACAATGACCAGGGTGGACGCTGAGGAGCGAGTCAGGTAGATGGGCTGCGTGGCTTCCCCTGGCAGCTGGAGATCCATTCTTCCCACTGCACACCCCGCTCTGTGCCTCCAGAGGGTGACCTTTGTAGCCTTCATCTACAGGTGTCCTTGTCTTCTCCCTGCCTCCCGGGTCCAGGCCATGGAGCCATCAGCTGGTGCTCAGGGGGCAGGAGGAGAGGGAGAGCAGCTCTGAATTCCTGTGGTCAGCCCCCTGCAGATCTGTGCTAGAGACTGGTGGGCCTCCTCTTCTAACGGCCATGCTCCTCACTTAGTCCTGGCCGACGGTTCAACCAACAGCTGCTTATTTTGAGTGTCCTGCTTTAAACATGTTCCCTTGTCTGGCATTTAAAACTGCTTTTGCAAGTAAGTGGGGTATTAACCTCAAAGGCACGGGTAAAACGTGATCATCCTAGATTTGAAGCTGGAGTATTTAAATGCGGAGTAGTCGGGAAGGTGAGCACATTTCAATGGCTGAGTAATATTAATCACACTGATATATTGTAGTTTCTTTAAATCCTTTATTACCTCACATTTAAGATGGTTCCCTTTTTTTCACTGTAATGATTAACACAGAAATCAACGTATTTTGTATTTTGTATAAAATTTCCCCTGTACATGTTGATATTTTTGTCTTGATTACCAATAAAAAAATGTACATACTGGATCAAACTATAAAAGCACTTAATGAAAAATTCCCAAAATATTTCACTTCTTTGTTTTTGAAAGCAATGCCTGGGTCTCTATTTTACTACACCCAGTTAGAGAAGGGTATTATGATTTTGTTTCAAACAAAGTATTAACTAATAGATTAAAATGTCTCATTTTAATTTGCACCTGTATATTTAAATGTCCTATTGGATGATCATTTAGTTATTTTATGTCTGAATTTTACCATTTTACAGTTGGGTTTTGAATAAGTCATGAGGGATTGGGTCATGCTGTGATAATGTCCTAATCCCAGAATATCAGTGGTTTCACACATGAGCATTTATTTCTCCTTTATGTAAAGCATTTTGGACGGAAGTGCTCTCTTGGGAACAGGCTGTTTCCAGCTTGCATGTCCATTATCTGGAACCCAGGACCTCCGGGTGGGTGTGCTGGGGAGGAGAGGGTCCCACGCGGGCTTTTCAATGCCTGAGCCTCCAAGGAACACACTTCTCTTTTTCTCCCAGCCCCACTGGTCAGAAGAAGTAAAGTGGCTCCCCCTCGCCTCCCCCCCCCCCCCCCCCCCCGCACACCCTGCTCCCAGATAACAAGTGCCTAGAGAGGAACAGGAGATTTCTGGTCACCTGCAACCTTGCCGGAATCATACATATTCTACCTTCATCCGTTTACTAATAAGCAATTGAGACGCACAGACTCTTTGGGTCAGAACATTAGCCGCTGACTCTCCTTTGCTGCCGCCTTTTTTACAAGTTTGCTGTTTTCAACTGCATGCGCCACACATACTAAAATGGCTCAGGAAAAGTCAAGGTCCTTATATTATTTGTAAAGAAGATGTCAGAGGAAAGCACGTCAGACTTGGAGTATTTCTTAAAAAACGCCTACCCGTTATGTCCTGAAGGAGGGGAAGGATCTAATCCCAACAGCTGACTGAGGGATCGTGAAGGAAAGGAAGAAGGTATAGAAAACAGCCATGGTAAGAGCCACCACAGTACATTAGGGAAGTCGGTGTGAAAATGAGCAGTTCAGGCGCCTGACTGTTCACACGTCTCTAGAACTTGCGTGGCTTACCGTATGGCTAGATTCCCCCCGGAGATCATTTAGATTCTGCCTTCGGGGAGGATCACCCACACAACTGAATTAAAATATAAGCTAAATCCAGCTTTGTTTTAATGTGCCTCCACCCCAGCCTGTGTCTCTCCTCTGCTCCTCTGCCTCTGTCCCACCCACACCCCCAGGAAACAGGGCGACAAAGTGACTTGATTCATGCTTCAAGGCAAATGAGCTTGGACATCTCTCTTGGTTTCCTTGACATCGCTACTGACTAACCATGAGGGTTGCATTGAAACATGAAGAGCTAGTAAGGCCCTCCAATAGCCAAGGCTCTGGGCCAAGCGAGGCGAGGAATCTGACGCAAGCATTGATATTTCTGTATTTTAGGGGTGAACTTTGCTAAGGTATTTCCCTGTTTTTTCCTCCCATCCCTTCTTTCTTAGTTTCTTGCAACAAACATGTTGTTAAACTTAACATGTCATCTTCCTGCAAAATGTATTGGGCGGGTCAGAATCACATGCCATTTTTTTAAAAAATGAAAACAGCAGTGTCGGCTGAGCTAGTCCCATGCGTTCATTCCAGGTACTTTTTCTGCAGATTTTGACCTAGAAAAATGTTAATTAATTTAAATTTAGATTGAACTCTTTGTCTCTGCGATTGCTCCCAGTGCTTCTTTATGTAATCTCTCCCCGACTTCCATTGCCTCGGCAGTTTCCTTTGCTACTGAGCTGCTAGCGTTGGAGTAACCAAGGATCAGATGTCTCCAACCTACTTCATAAATGTACCTCCTCACCGACTCCGTTTTGCTGAAGGAATGATTAAGTAGGAAAAAAGGAATAAAATCTCGATGAGGTGATGACTCCTGGTTCCTGTGAACTTTTACCCAGTAGAGCCAGCTGATTTAATGGGAGTTGTTATCTGCTAGTAGGAGGTGTAGGTAGGAAGATGGCAATGTCCCTAATAAGATGCAATTGATTAGTAGCTAAGTCTTATCGAATCAATTCTCCTGAAATATGCTGCATGCATTCACGATATTAAAGGGCAAGTGTTGATGATTTTCTAATGGAAGAAAATCAAAGCTGAATTTCAGAAGCCTAACAAGACAGATAAGAGTGGAAAGGAGAAGTCTCAGGTACATTGACTTAGTTTTCAGAGAGGAGCCCCTGGCCCTGTGAATGAGTCCTGAGTGACTCCGGGCGATTTATTATAAATTATTATTAAGCAATCCTCTCTGTGCTGAATGCAGTAGCATCAGGCAGAGTGTTTAATGTGGGGGAAGCCACCAGGAGGCAATTACAACCCTAAATTGGGTAACGCAATTCTGGAAAGACGGTTCATGGACTCACATTTCACAGTGATGAGGTTTAGGAAGCTCATTAAGAGCGAGGATCCCAGTAGGAAGAGCGAGAAGACGGAAGTTTGTCAACGTGCCAAATTCCCAAGTGTTTTTAGCTCTTTGGTGGCAAGAGGGGAAGAGAGTTTTGTTCACAAACATATGGCCAATGTTGATAAGATCTAATTATATGTTTGCAGCTGTTTGAATCTGTAAATATCTAAAGTTGGTCAACATTATGAGCACATGACAAAAGCAGTATAAATAAAGGAAACTAGCTAAAAATTGAAACAACAACAACAATCCCTTCTGAAGGGAGGAAATTAGGGGCTGAGTTTTCTAAGTGTGACTTAAACAGGATAAAGAGAGGAACAATAATGCTCTCCATACACGAAAAGTTGGCACCTCAGTAACAGGAGTTCTGGAACCAATGTTTGTGTCCTGGGAAACCCGAGACAAAATTCGCACCAGTCGGATATCGTAAATAAAATGTATCAGTGTTATTAAAGGACGACGTTGGTCATTTAGATCATTTAGATAACCTTTGACATTACACGTAGACTTTTGTAGGAGACTCGCATTTAATGATTCTTTAATGGGATGTGCCATTTAAATTTACAATCTGTCCAATGAAAGATTATATTCTGCCTGAACTAAATGTGGCTAAATATACAAGAGTGGTTGGTAGTTCCAGACGTGAGATTATCCATTTTCCAAAGAATGGATTCCTTATAAGAACAAGCAAGGTTACAAATAAGGAGCCATTTGTGTGTTTGAATACAGGGGTATGGATGGGAAAAGTTGAGGGAGTGATGGATGTTGACCATTCAAATTTAAAAAATAAGTTTTAAACAGAAAAACTACTTAATTTTATATTTAACTGGGAATAAAAATACTCAAGGGAAGAGAGTAACCTATATTTTAATCCTTTGCTCTTCTCTTAATGTCTCCTACCAAAATCTGTTTCCATATCTGAAACAGAGTAAATATTCAATGCACTTGCTGAATGAAGGTAATAATCTTTGTGGGTCAAAATAATCCCTGTTACAAGTTAGATGTCTGTTCTTCAGTTCTGTTTATACTGTATCTATGTATGCGTGTGTGCCTGTAGCACAATTTTTTGGGGTTAGTGTATGAAGTACAACCACTTGTTAGTTACATGTAAGGGAGAGGAGGAATATTCTGACATGCTTCAGACAATTGGCCAGATGAGGCAATTCCCTGAAAATCTCTGGCTTTACCTTCTAACTGTTGGCACATGTGTCTTACCAGGCAGAGCCACTTGAAACTTCATACTAACCAGGTCCAACCGGCAGGCCATTATCAATGCAACTGGCTCACGTGACATTCTGCAGTGTTCAGATGACCAAGGTCACTGAGGATAATATCACAAAGAACAGAACCACCATGTGTATTGAATGAAAACCACACTCACCACATCAAAAGCTGGATAGCAACTGTTTATCTGTTCTAGTGAAACTAACTCTTCTCACACAATAGGTATGATTTAGTCTTCCCTTTGGTTAACTTCATGTTGGTTCTTTATAACCCTACACTATTCATTTGACTTACATAAGGGTTATACTACTGAGTTGAATTGGGACATAATAGGAACCACAGAGCTTATTTTATTTAAATTCTTGGGGGATAGTGCTAATACATCTTCTAATTTAATATCTTGGGAAAAGGACTTCCACTTGATACATTCTACTATAATAGCTCTTATTATATAGACTAGAAGCCCGGTGCATGGATTCGTGTACATTGAAAGGAAATTAATTAGAAGGTGGCTGGCAGGGCGGGTCTGGGTGAGATGGGCCGGACATGCCCTGGAGCCAACCTCCCTCAGTCCCTCCCCAGCCAGCTGCACCTGGGGTGGCACCGAGGCTCGAAGGGCATCTGCAGAGTTAGCGGGGTCCCTCTGGCAGGTGGGGTCCCTCGGCCTGGCCTACAGGGATCAGGCTGAAACTGGCAATCCGACATCCCCCAAGGGGTCCTAGAATGCGAGAGGGCACACAGCAAAGTTGCTGTCACTCAGCAGCTCCTGCATTGAGCGTCTGCCCCCTGGTGGTCAGTGCATATCATACCTATCAGCTGGTCAGCCTGTCGGCCCATCACGTAGCCTTTTATATATAGAGGCCCGGTGCACAAAAATTTGTGCACTCGGGGGGGGGGAAGGGGGTCCCTCAGCCTGGCCTGTGCCCTCTCGCAGTCTGGGACCCCTCGGGAGGTAATGACCTGCTGGATTAGGCCTGCTCCCGGGTGGCAGAGGGCAGGCCCAATCCCTAGGTGCAGCCCCTGGTCAGGCTCAGAGCAGGGCTGATTGGGGAGTTGGGGCGCCACCCCCTGTCATGCACAGAGCAGGGCGGATCGGGAGGTTGTGATGCCACCCTCCGTCATGCTCAGGGTAGGGCCAATTGGGGGGTTGGGGCACCACCCCCTGTCACACTCAAGGCAGGGTCGATAGGGAGGTTGCGGCACCACCCCCTGTCATGCACAGAGCAGGGCCGATCAGGGGGTTGGGGTGCTGCCCCCTGTCACGCACAGAGCAGGGCCCATCAGGGGGTTGAGGAGCTCCCCCCTGTCACTCACAGAGCAGGGCCGATAGGGGAGTTGGGGCACCTCCCCCTGTCACACACAGAGCAGGGCAGATCAGGGGGTTGGGGCGCTGCACCCTGTCACACTCAGGGCAGGGCCGATGGGGAGGTTATGGCTCTACCCCGTCACACAGAGAGCAGGGCCGTTGGGGGGCGGGGGGTTGGGCGCCGCCTCTTATCACCACAGAGCAGGGCGATCAGGGGT
>NW_005871194.1:1656664-1737147 GCF_000147115.1 Myotis lucifugus | reverse complement strand
TAGGAGCCATCTGCTCCTTGGTTACTGCACGGTAGCAGGTCAGTAGGCAAAGGACACTGCCGACGCAATGGAAGTCGGGGGAGAGATTACATAAAATAAGCACTGGGACCAATCGCAGAGACACAGAGTTCAATCTAAATTTGAGTTAACTACCATTTTCCTACATCCAAAATGGGCAGAAAAAGTGCCTGGAGGACACGCATGGGCATAGCTCAGCCAACACTGATGGGTGGGTGGGTTGGGATGCCGCACCCTGTCACACACAGAGCCGCAGGGTGACCAGGGGGTTGGGGAGCTCCCCCCGTCATGCACAGAGCAGGGCCGATCAGGGGGTTGAGGAGCTCCCCCCTGTCACTCACAGAGCAGGGCCTATAGGGGGTTGGGGCACCGCCCCCTGTCACACACAGAGCAGGGCGGATAGGGAGGTTGTGGCCCCGCCCCCTGTCACACACAGAGCCGCAGGGCGATCAGGGGGTTTGGGCGCTGCCCCGTCATGCTGATCCCGGTGCCGGGAGGCATATTACCCTTTTACTATATAGGATAGAGGCCTGGTGCACGGGTGGGGGCCGGCTGGTTTGCCCTGAAGGGTGTCCTGGATCAGGATGGGGGACCCCACTGGGGTGCCTGGCCAGCCTGGGTGAGGGGATGATGGCTGTTTGCATCTGGTCACACACCCTTCAGGGTGGGGGTCCCCACTGGGGTGCCTGGCCAGTCTAGGTGAGGGGCTGAGGGCCGTTTTCAGGCTGGCGGGTGACTGAAGCTACCAACCGCTCCTTTTTTTTTTTTTTATTCTGGGCCAGCTTTAGCTCTGAGGCTCGGCTCCAGCTATGAGGCCTCCGCTGCTGAAAGCAGGTTTCTGGCCTTTGTTTACCTTCTGTATTTGAAACAATGTTGCAGTCCGGCTGGCTGAAGCCTGGCTGACTAAAGCAGGTTTCTGGGGTTTTGTTTAGCTTCTGTATTTGTTACAATGTTTCTTAGAGAGCAGCTGAGAGGCCGGCAAGGCAGGCGGGGAACCTGGCTTCCTCCGTCACTGAAGCAAGCAAGCCTCCTTGTTCGCGTCAGCTGCCTGGCTGCCGGCCGCCATCTTGGTTGGCAGTTAATTTGCATATCTCAGTGATTAGCCAATGGGAAGGGTAGCGGCTGTACGGCTAATTGCCATGTTTCTCTTTTATTAGATAGGATAGATTAAGGCTGATACTTCAACCCATTTGATCCACTGTCATATGGACCAAGGGCAGAATTTTTTCTGGCAACAATGAGCCTTCACTTCAACAAAAGATTATAATGGGGTTTTGAGTCTCCTACCATCAAGGTCAATTCAAACCTTGCCTCCAATATGCTTCAACAAATGTAAACTTTTCCTTCTTCCAGGGGACCAATCAATGGGTTCGATGTGCATGAACTGACTTAGATCTAGAAACATTATAGTGACCTCTCTTGATCAGTTTTTGAATTTTTCTGGTTATATAAGTCAAGTAAATAGTTCTTCATCTATCTCACCCTGGAACACTATGATCTATTTAGTCATCACCATAGATACCTGTGGGTAAAGTAACCTGAGAGGCCCTCTGCCCTCATTGCCCATTGCATTGATTCTATCTACCTCACCTCTACTACAAGTGCCTCCCTTTTGATAGTGAAGAGGCCAGAGCGCTAGCATCTCCTACTTCCAACTCTAGAAAGAAGCCATCCCACCCAGCTCCTTAATGACACCAGGGATCCCTCAAAAGTGCATTCTCCAGGGCTTCAGTAAAGCGAATGTCCTTTGGGCTTTTCCAGAGAACATGGTCAGGTTGTGGATTGGATTTTCTTGTCTCACCAAGTAAATATACTTTAACATACACACTTCCCAGAGCTTTCTGACCCCTTCTTTCAAAGTCACACTGGCATCTCCATCTCATTTACCTTTCACCCTTCTAATGTCTCGGCTTCAAAGAATATTCTAGCAGCCAGTGAGTACTGCCTCCAAATATTTCTGGCAGAATGTTAAATTGTAAGTCTCCGGAAACTACTTCAATGTTAAGAAGTGATTTCTTATCTAATCTTATATTCTGCCTATGTCTCAACCCAGCATCCTCAAGAGACACTCCCGCATGTATCCTCCGGGATCATGTGAACACCTTAGCCAGGCCCTACTGTCCTTTGGTTGCACAATGATTTTCTTCCTAGAGCAGGGACTGTATTTCCCTCTTTGGGACTGTATATTTCTAAGCATTGGCTCGTGACACAGTCTTTAGATATAACTTTTATACCATGCTCATTTCTACATTTGCGGGCCTGGAGCAAGAGTAGAAAGGGAGGCCCACATACCATATGTCAAATATTTAAAAGTTACATATCAAGCTAACAAACTGTTAAATAAAATCTGTTCTACTTTCTGTTCTTGGCAAATTTATCTACATAATTGCAAAATTGAAAGATATGTTCAAAGGTTTAGTTTTTATATGACTGGAAGTTGGCCAGATACCAAAGATGAGTGAATTTACTTATTATTGTGCATGCCTAGTGTTTTGTTCATAAGCCAGCAATCTTTGGATGAGTAGTGAAATAAAGATATACACAATTCATAAATGATTATATATTTTAATAACATATATTTTTATTTCTTTCATCCTAGTAGTCAGTTATATTTATATAATCAATATTTTCACATAATTAGTATACTATTGATATAATTTAAAAACTTGAAAATTAAATAAAATGTGAAAGTATGTGAAATATTTTAATATAAATTATTTTATTTAACAACTATTTGAGTAATAAAGCTTTATATGAATGTAATCTGAAATATAGGTTAAATACAATTTTTTACACATTTTAAAGTTATTTTTCTCATAAAAAATTCAAAAGTATATATTAAAATTAAAAGGTAAAAACAATCTATAATTAGTAAATATCACAATTTAAAACAACTAATTAAACAAAGATGAAATTTATATTTTGGAAATTGAAATTATATTAAATTTATATTATAAAATTTATTAGGAATTTTGCATCCATTGTCTATTTGATAATGGAAAGAATTAGTTTTCAAGGTTCACAATTATATTAAGATGTAGACATTTAGAAGTTCAAAATATTAATAACATTTTGAATTATGCAACTATTATGAATGTCTCCAGAATTATGAATTAGACCATGAAAAGGGAAAAAAATGGAATTCCAGCACTACTAAGAAAATGGTGTTAACCTGTAATTTATTGCTCTCATGCTATCCCCAAAGGGAGATTTGATGAGTTAGTTAATTTGCCTTTTTACTTTGTGAAGCATTTGCTCTTCACGCCCTCTCTCTACTCTGATCAGTGTCTTCCCACTACAGATCCAAACCAACAGGTCCATGTGTTTGGATTGAGTGGACTTTTGATACAGGAACCAACCAAGTGCAGGAGATGCAGAGATGTGTTTGGCTGGCTTGCCAGGTGCTCGGAATGAGCATAGATGTGTGAGACTTGACAGTGATGTGGCCATTAAGTGCTGGCTTCGGAGTGAGGCGCCCATGTGTTCCCCTGTGACTTTATCGTGTGCTATGTGGAGCCGTTGAAGGCGATGCTCAAGCATGGGCCACACTTGTCCAAAGCTAAGGGTGGTTCTACACGACTTTAGAAAGAAAAGAATTTTTTAAATAAAAGACAAACAATATTCATCTATGCTTTCTCATTCCCTACTAAGCCTCTAGTGAGGTTTTCACAATCTTTTTATTAGCATGTAAATGCAGATTTACCTGAAAAAATATGCTTAACTCTCCAGATGTAAATCGTGTTAGGTAATTCCAGCAATACTAGAGAGATGGGAACTATGCAATGAGTTTCTATCTTAAGCATGTTCCGGAGTCAGTTAACTAGTAATGCTTATAACTAGTCAGTTAACTAGTGATAAGACTAGTGGTAATTGCCCAGAGCCCAAAGCTCTCCTAGATGTAAAGTTATGAGGGATCCTATTTGAGAAGGAAAATGGACTCATTAAGCACTGATGGGAATATTTTGCCATTGTGAAGCTCTTTTTGTAACTAGAAGTGCATTCTCCAAATTTAGAACTTATTCAAAATTTCTATGTTTAGAGTTACAACTAAAAATCTGTGTCTCTGTGTTAAAATTAGTTTATGCTCAACCAAATGAGTTTCCTGTTTTTGTTTTTTTTAGGAAAAAGCTATAAAAGTTGGCATAGGCATCTCATTCCTCTCTATTCCTCTCAGAGAGAAACCTTCTAAATTATTTGAAAATAATTTAGAAGGTATATATGTTTTAATCTTTAAAACTGGAGGTTATAATCAAACATTTTGGTTTTAGTAAAAGTCTCCAACTCTTAAAGAAAAACTTTTATAGTTTTCTGAACTTGAATTAAAACTATAATCTATCTTTAATCTATCTTCAGAATTATTGAAAAGAACAGGGGCTAATTAAAAAATAACAATTACAAAATATATCACCAAAGAACAATTTTATGTATATTTATTTTAAACAGTCAGTTCCTTAGCTGCAGAATTCACTTAATCTGAAATCCTGTACATGAGTAGTTAAGAAATATACTTTAGGTTTAGAAGGTCATTTAGGGATTTGAGGTTGACCCAAATTTCCTATTAAGACTCTACTCTTTCTCTGGTTTTGCTCCTTTTTTTATGAGAAAAAAAATAAACTAAATGAAAACTAAGCCAATATGATGTAAATTGCAATCTATAAATCTCAAAATCTTTTGGGTGGTGGTGGCACAAAACATAAATTACACTCATGAATGAAGACAGTTGGAACAAAAGTTCAGAGTTGTTTTATTACACGGAGTTCATGACCAGTAGCTGTTTAAAGTTTTTTTTATTATGTAACTGGAGGCCCGGTGCACGAAATCTGTGCATGAAATTTGTGCTGGGTAGGGTCCCTAGACCTGGCTGGCGATCAGGGCCAATCAGATTCCCCACCTCCTCCTTCCCTTGCTCCCTCAGTGTTCCGCCACCACCCCTGGTTGCCTGCCATGTTCTGTGCCACCCCCTGGTGGTCAGCACACGTCATAGTGAGTGATCGAACTCCCAGTCTCCTGGTCGAACTCCCGAGGGGACACTTTGCATATTAGCCTTTTATATATATAGATGGAGATTGGGTAGAGAGGGAAAAAGTCTTTAGTGTGGGTTTCCTTGCTGAAAGACCAACTGTCCTAGATCACCAAGCATTTATGATACGCATAGCACTTTGCTATGTGTAACACAAATTGTGTGATGGCTGAAACAGGTTCCTAGTGTTTCAGAATGAACAGTGGTACTTTACAAGAAATAATAGGGCTCTCTATCATTAGCTGGGCATGTGTGTGATTCCAATAAGACACTAACATACAGAGTAAATCCAGTCTGAGTTTAAGAACCATAACTGTACTAATTATAAATTTTTGTAGGGCTTCTAAAGTCTCCTTTTTCCATTTCCATTCTTTTGAAGTGATATTTACTGCAAGTTTTGAAAACGGGTAATCCACTGACCAAATTTCCCCAGTATTCCTATTTTGTTTGGCTTACTTATCTTTAAAAACATAATGTATTTGATTGTCTTTAGGTACTTCTGCAGTCCCCATAATGCCCTGCTTTATAATATCAATATCATTGAAAATTTCTAGCAATTACCTTTGAGTTTTGTTTCTCCACAATTTCCTCTTTCTCTTTTTAGGAAAGTCTGTATATCTATCTATCTATCTATCTATCTATCCATCCATCCATCCTCTATTTCTGATTCTTTTCTCCATGTCTTAAATGATTACCTAAAAAAATTATTTCTTTACATCAGTCCTGAATTGTGGGTGAATTTATCTGTACTGTCTTTCGATGTTCTGATTCTCTCTTTGAAATGTCTATTTCAGAGTATACTATATATTGTCTTTTGTTTAATAATAATTTTAATTTGCACTTCCATGATTTCAAATTGTTTGTTTTTTATAGATACCTCTTCTTGTTTCATTTATGCCTATCTATACACTTTTTCAAAAAGTATTTTCAGTTACTATTTTACCTTATCTCTACAAGAATCCTCAGTTCTTTGGGTTGTGCGAATCCAGACCTGGATTTGTACCGGCAATTGAGCTGCCTCACTACAGTGACAGTGGCCATATTTCAGACTGAGTGGAGAAGCCAGTGGGGAATTAGACCCACAATACTGGCTTTGATGCATTCCCAGTCTTCCTTCTACATATGCTGCACTGTATATACAACAAACCTTGTGTGGGACACTTTTAGGCTCTGTTTGCATGACAGGAATTGAAATTCCCATCACCCTAACCTCGCTGGTCACTTCACTTCCTTTTGTATATGTCAACTCATCAAATATGTAAGATATATTTATGTCTCTTCAACTTTACCTTTTCTTTAAGCCATTGCTAATTTTTCCCCCCATTGTTCTCTCATGTAGTCTAGTCGAACTGGTCTCTTTTAGAACTATTTCAATGTGTTTCTATATTGTGGGTTCTAAAAACAGTACATATTCACCCAGAAAAAAATCCCATTGGTAAATAAATGGAGTTATTATAAATACTATATTTGTAAAATGTGAGAGAGCATACAATGTATTCATGAAGTGAAATACTCCAGATGTGGTTTAATTTGTAAAAGCACTGAATGCTGATTAGGCAGGCAGAAAGGGAGCCGTGGAGCAGGCCTAAGGTAGCACGTATGACCTTGGACTTCTAATCTGGGAGCAGAACGGATGGTATCTGCTCACCAGCAACGTCAGCCGCTTCAGTGCCTCATTCTACAGGTGAAGCAACCTCCAAGTCCAAACAACTCAATTAGTGACAAAGGTAGAATCAAAACTCAAGAAGTCTTTTTTTTTTTTCAAATATATTTTATTGATTCTTTACAGAGAGGAAGGGAGAGAGGTAGAGAGTTAGAAACATCGATGAGAGAGAAACATCGACCAGCTGCCTCCTACATATCCCCCACTGGGGATGTGCCCACAACCCAGGCACATGCCCTTGACCGGAATCGAACTTTTGTTTTGTTTTGTTCACAAATAATGTTTGGAACCAGTCTCTTCATTCCATCTGGCATGCACCCTGGGGTAAATTATTCCATTTAAATGAGCTAATGAATTAGGTTTCATAATCTATATTCAGACAAAAGGTCTACTTCGCATAGGTTTCAAAGGATATTATGCCAAAACATGCCATTTGATGTTGGGTCTTTTAAATTTTCACCAATCCCCAAATTATGATCTAAGATGGCAAAATAGAGGCAATATAAAAAGTGTCCTACCTGTATGCCATGTGTGTGACTTTTATAAAATCTGTCAAAATAATTTTTATAATTACAACATTGATAAATCAAATTTTTAAAAATGATGAAACCTAGTCATTAGGGAAATTCAAATTAAAATTGCCATGTGGTTTCACTACACATATCTTCCAGAATGGCTAAAGTGAAAGGGGAAAAAAAAGACAAGCTATTGAATTTTAGTAAAATTCCTTTGGGGAAGTGAAATGGAACCACGAATATAAGGAGAAGTCCTATCATATTTCTGGGTATTGAAAACCTGGTTCATGTATTACTTAAATAGATAAGGATACTTATCAAATCACTTTGGAATTTAGGTTCTATAGATAAAATTAAAAAGTGAGGTTAGGGTGTTGGTTAAAATATTGACATTTACAATACACTAAAAATATATTTTATACCACTACTTATTTTTAGATGAAAATTTAAAAATATCAACATGTCGACTTAAAATGAGAGTTCATCATTCCTTCATTGTTTTGAAATCATTTTAGTTGAGACTAGAATCCAGCTAAACGCTCTAGCTAGACACAGCCTGTGAAACAGGGTCATTTTGAAATGCTGGCCTCCGTTTTGATCATGCCCCTCAACAGCAACTGTAACCCATCAGCTGCCTGCTTGAACCATGTGGGCAGATGCCCATGAGTGCCGGAAGAGGCCTCTTTGGTATTTCATTGGCAATAACTCAAAGCTTATTAAGATCCAGATGGAGAGAGACCTGCAGCATATTTAAGCCCATAAGGCCCAATTGGGTACTGCACGCTTTAATTGCTTGCATTTCAATCATAATTTCTTTCTCTTGTCCTACTTCGATTTTCTCCAAAGTGTTTATGTAATCTTCCAGTCAATGTCTGCCCATATCGTCTTTAAAACTGGTTCTAATGGTCATCCATAAAGTACTTAGGTTAAATTCTATGCATGATCATTTTACTATTTTTATATTGGTGTTAACATTAAACCATGAGGAGGCAATTGGGTGAGTCATTTATGACTCTGTATGTAGCTCTATTAAATTAAAAATGCCTGGTTTTAAATCCAATAATATTTTCCTAAACACATTAGGGCTGTTCTGCACACATGGCATGTCATCTCTGTCGTTTGGATAAATTGTAAGAGAATTCTGTCATCGCAAGCATCATGTTCGTTAACTGACACCTAGAACACACCTCATGTTAGCTATGACAGCAAAATAATTACAAATAAACACAAATTCATTCTGTCCCAATGGCCAGGGGCTGAGACCTCATAATTCTATATGTAGCCATTGGCCTTGTTCTAACCTGTTGCCAGTGACTCAGTCCTAAATTTCTAATGTCTTACTTCCTCTCTTAAAATTTTACAGTAGGCTAGAGCTCTCTTTTCTGTTAAGTCCTAACACATTGAAAGGGTCTGACCCACTCATTTTTCACTTTATCTTGAACTTTCCTGAGTTGTCATTTAGTGCTGTGGGCTTTATCTTATCTCCCACACTTACCTGATTCTGAAGGGCAGAAATCCTGTCCTGTCTTCCTGTAGCCCACACGGTGTCCATGTGTCCTATGACTTACAGACCTTGCAAGGAGGTGTGATATTGAGTGTGTTTCCATAGCACACGATTTATTTCTGTACTAGTTCATGGTATGCTATATTGTAACTGTCCATTTATTGCTCTGTAATGCTCATTTGATGGCATGTATTTTGAGAGCAGAGTCTGGGTGTGCATATGTGTGTTTGCAAATTTGCTTTTTAACACTAGGACTTAGGTAGTTCCAGAGATAGAAATATGGGGCACACTTGTCTCTGAGACACTTACTGAGTGCAAGAACATAGGCAGCGATGGGACTTTGGTAGGTTCCATGTCTCATTAGTGACAAATTACCAACTGTCTGACTCACTCTCTTCATTGTGACCATTTGGAGATTTTAGTAAGTAGAATCTTTCTTAAACCAGAGACAGGACAGCAATCAATTACTCACTCAATTTTAAAACTCTCATTCCTTTCATTCCTAATTCTTCATTCCTTTCATTCCTAAATCTGACATGACACTAATTGAAGATACATCTTAAGGTAATTTCAAAGTCTTCAACTCATAAGAATGCGGTAGCAAGAACATCAGCATTTAAAATGTAGCAAAAGAGCTTACTCACCTCAGTGAAACTTCATCAAAATTGTTGAGAGAGAAACATTTAAAAAAAGAACTCTAGAATAGACAAAAAAAGAGGTAACCAAGTCCTTGTGCTAAACCCCACAGAAAATTAAAGGCAAGCAGTTAAGAAAAACAACAAAAGAGGCAGAAGGGAATTATTAGACACAAACATATGGACCACAGTTAGAAAGTATAATTAACTGCAATTGAGGTAGTGGACAGGCAAGAATTTGGGAGGCATATCAGTTCTTTCTACAGAGTGGATTCTTTGCCTGTGGGATCAGAGGAGATGGATGAGGGGTACATGTCATTGATGGGTCAAGGAACTGGGACCATACGTTGATATATGGTCCTCAATTTCTCCCAAACCTCACTCCCAATTCATAGGTAGAAGCTCTTCACTCACAATGTTTGATGCTATCTGGAGATGAGGCCTTAGGGACATAATTAGGATGAGGTAAAGTCAGGGGGTTAGGGCCTATGATGGAATTAGTGCCTTTATAAGAAGAGGAGGAGACACCAGATCTCTCTCTCTGACATGTGAGTGAGGACACAAGTAGGCAGTAGTCTGCAGGCCAGAAAGAGAACTCTCATCAGAACCTGGCCGTGCTGGTACCCTAATCTCAGACTTCCCAGTTCCAGAATGGTGAGAAAAAAATATCTGTAGTTTAAGCCAGTCAGTCTATGATATTACATTATGGTGACCTAAGCTGACTAAGACACCAGGTGACAATTGATAATGATGGCTTATGTGCTATCTGTGCCCCTAAATAATTAGACCCTCCCTCCTGTGTCCTGAACTACATCATTTACAGAACCCACAACACCATATTGAACCCAGGGATTACGCTGTCACATCCCCTTTAAGGAAAAGGGTCTTGGTGTATGCATGTGTGCATCCCCAGACAATAGAGCAGTGACAGACACTTACTAAAGCTTTTACTGTGGAGCCTAATACTGACACGGAAGACCTCACAGAACAACTGCATAGCTTAATGAGTTAGTCAATGATAAGCCTTCTCTCCTCCTAAGTAACTTGTAATGTATTTGTTGAAGAAATCAGATGGTTGACCGTTATACTTCTCCATAGTCCTGATTTTAATGATTATGTTTCCATGGTGAAGTTTAACACGATTCTCTGTATTTTCTGAGCACTGGTGGTTGGGTGTATAGTCTTGATCAGATTCTGGTTTGTTGATTTGGGCAAGCTTATCTCATTGGTGCTGTGAAACTTTATCAGGCCCTGAGACTCACAGTTCTGTTTATCTTCTCTTTACGAGACTTGAGACACATGGGAGTTTCTCTGAGAGTTTTAAAGTCAAAGCCATTTTGATAGATCCTTTGCTGATCCTGCCTTGGCCATAACAACAACACTCATTCATTGGGTTGTTTCTGCTTTGGAGGTATTACAAATAGTGTTGTGATGAAAATTCTTCTGCATGTCCTCTGGTAAACATGTGCTTGTATGTGTACTTTATATAACTAAGGGTGACACTGCCAGATCATATGGGATGCTTATGTATATCTTCAGCAGGTACTACCAGACAGTTTTCAAAGTGGTTTTACCAATTCATTTGCTCAAAAACAGTATATGACTCTCACCAATTGCTCTACATCTTGGCCAATAGTTAGTCTTTTAAAACATTTTTGTACATTCTAGTGTGCCTTGAATGTGTCCACAAATGACCCTTTAAGGAAGGTGATTGTATTAGGCAAGGTTCTCTAGAGAATCAGAACCAAAATGACATGTGTATAGATAAAGGAGAAAAGATTAATTATGGGAATTGGTTCATTCAATTATGGAGGGTGAGGAGACTGGAGAAATGCCATCTGCAAGCTAGATAACTAGGAAAGCCAGTGGAATAATTTAGTCCAAAGACCTAAGAAGTGGAGGGCTGGGGGCGGAATGGGATTGGGGTTTGAAGCTAAAGGCCCAAGAACCAGGGGTTCCATTGTTCCATGTGGAAGGACAGGAGAGATGGCTGAGAGAGTAAGAATCGACCACTCTTCCACCGTTTGTTCTGTTCATGCCTTCAAGGGACCAGATGATGCCCTCCTGCATTGGGGAGGGCCATCTGCTTTATTCAATTCCCGGATTCAAATGCTATTGTCTTCTGGAAATAATCTCGCCAACACACCCAGAAATAATGCTTTCCAGCTATCTGAGCATCCCTTAGCTCAGTTAAATTGACACATAACATTAATCACCACAGTGGTACCATTATCATCAACCCGATTTTAGGAATATAAAAACCAAAGTGCAGATTGGTTAAGGTACTCACCCACGTCTACAAAGCTGGTTGGCAGTTTCGACTACCACAGGTTACCTTTTTCCACTCTCCCACTAAGCACATTTCTGGTGCCTTGGTGATGCTCAGTGTGGTCTCTCTGGGACACAGCACTTGCTTCCTCCCAGGAGCATGTATTTTTAGATCTGACCACGATATCGGGTACTCCACATGTTTCTGTGTACCTATAATCAAGTCCACGAAACACACCTCAAAGCAAGTTGAAGCCAAGGCCATCTCATTGCTACAGTCCATTTGACTAGAGAAAAAAATACCCCCCCCCCCCTGGGTTTCTGAAGCAGGCAGCTGGGGATGTGCCTGCAACTTTCATCCCGAGAGTCTGTTGAGGACCAATATTTCCGGCATGTGCATTATGAAACACTGGCTGTCCTCACCTTTGGAATACCTGGGGCCTTGAAAGCATTTCTTCCTGCTGTGTCTTTTCTCTGTGGAGGTGGCTTATGCTCCATTTAGTGATGAACTGAGCATGCTAGCATGCTAGGTTCCTTCTTCTAATCTTATTCTTTCTTCCTTGGGGTAAGAAAGTAAGAAGTAGAGGTAGAGAGTGGCCAAGATATCTATATTATAAAGAGCCAGTGCCGTAACGCCATAACGGCCAAATGCCTGGTCACCATGAAGTGCATGGAGCACCTTTTGGTCTCTCCCCCGAGGCCCACAGGCTCCCATCACAGCAAGGCTGGCGGCTGGTGGGTGGGCGGGGCTTTGAGCCCGGCAGGGTGGGGCACGGGTAGGCGGGGCCTTGTGATTTCACGTGCTGGGCCTCTAGTTTAATATAAAGGTATCGTGTAAAATGTTGAGAGAGAAAGAGAAATTGGTTGAGATGCTCAATCCCAAATGCCCCAAAGGGACAAGGTAGATTGCTGGAAGGTGATGCTAGATTGAAGGCTTTTGTTGCCATTTTAACAAAAAAGATAATGCATAAAAGCACATGAGAATGAGTTAGTTGACACAGAGAAGGTGATTACACAGCTGAGAGAAGAGAACAGTTGGTAAAATGAGGTTCCCAGAAAGGTGAGAAGTGAACAGGATGTGAGGTGCCGGTGAGCTCCATGCTTCCACATGTCAGAAGGGAAGAAGGGAAGGGGATGGCAGGGGGCTGGTCCACATGTATGTGGCTTTATGTAATAGATGGAGGAAAGGTGAGCAGCCTTCTGTCTCATGGCTTCTACTTGGTAGAGCAGGTGGGAAGGGCCACCCAGGGAAGAAGGATAGAGGGCAGTGTTGGCCGATTTGGGGGACATCACAAGTTAAAATAAACCCATTTCAACTCAACAAAGTGAGTCAACCAGAGAAACCCAAGTGGAATTTATCATGGAAAACATTAGAGAATTGTCCGCTGCATGCAGAATGTGTGAACTGTTATATAACTGGTACCCAGTATTTGATTTGAGTTTTAATTAACTGTGTTATATCGCCAGTGTTCAATGTGGTGTTTATCAGTTCTTCATCTTTCAATGCCTTCTTATGTTTCATTGATAGCAGATGCTGGGAGATTTATTAGGAGATCACTTTTGAATATCAAATTCTGTGTCAATAGAACTAATTATCTTAGGGAAAAGCAAGCATGCCCAGTGACGTAAGCCCGTGGCTGCAGCCATCTGTCTAAACCAGCGACAAAGGATTCTTTTCTCTTGCTGAATATCTTCCCCTTCCCTCCTTTCTCTCTTGAAATCAATTTCAGTTGCAGAGAATCAGCCCTTTATTACTGGGATGTGATTCATAACTTTGTGTTTTACTGGTTTGTTCTAACCTGAGATTCCACATCTATTTCTGTTACACCTGAGTGGTGGTGGTTATTCAGCTTTTGGGCAAACCTCAGCTAAGTTCTGAAAAAATAGTTCGTTTTATTTTTCCCTGAGAAAAGTAAGCATTTAATGTATGTTTATAACTTGTTTTTCTAAAAAATGATCTTAACTTTAATCAACCCTTCTTTTAATTTATAGTTTAATAGCATACACTAAATTAGGGAATAAACTTGTATAATTGATTTTAATCCTAATTTTTTAAAAAATTTGTTAACTTCATTGGGGTGACATTGTCTAATAAGATTATATAGGTTTCAAGTGTCCATTTCTATGACACATGAGCTGTATATTGCATTGTGTGCCCACCATCCCCAGTCAAATCATCTCCTGTCACCATATATTTGACCCCTTTACCCTTTACTATCCCACCCCTCCCCTCTGGTAACCACCACACCATTGTCTGTGTCTATGAGTTTTGTTTGTTATCTTGGATCTTCAGAATATCATGCTAAGTGAAATAAGTCAGACAGAAAAAGTTAAGCACCATATGACTTTACTCATATGTGGGATATAAAACTGAAAGCAATAAAATGAACCAACAAGAAACACATGAAAGATGGTTTTGGAAGAGCAATAGAGAACCAGCCAGCAGGGGCAAGGCCTGCCTCTCTGCTTCTTGCCTTGTCTGACTGAGGAGCCAGCCCAGTGGACCAGGAACTGGGAGGAACCCTCAGGCTGTGGCTCCCCTTACATCCACAGGAAGTGAAATGATGACATGCTCAGAGCTGCCACCCCAAACTGTCCTTTCTAATAGTTCAGACTGATCTCCTTTTCAGGGGAAGTCAGGGAGGGGACGAGGCCAGGGTGGGGAAGGGAAGCAAAATCCTGGCGTGTTCATCAACAGGTGAAGCCTAAAAATTTCACTGGAAAAAGTTATGGAAGAAGTAACAGCTGCAGGCCTGTTTGGAGAAAGTCAGTGGAGAAGTTTCCATCTGACATCTGTTTCATCGCCAGAAGATTTTTTTTCTTTTTAAATAAGGCTTGAGCTGAAAGCCCACTTTATTTAGGGGATGCTAAGCCCAGGGATACTGAGGGCTTTGCAAGCTACCAACATACCCTCCTTGTCTTACCCTCCTTGTCTCCCTCTTTAAAAACCTCCCACCAGCCATCACCGTGGAGGTCAGTGGAAAAAAGAACGTGCAGAGATTAAAATAGCTCCAGTACGAGGTGAGAACCCTCAGCCACACGTACCCTCGCCCCTTCCCTATGGGAGTTTCAGCCAGAGATGCATCAAACTAGATGGGAAGGTGCAAAAATGGACTTTTGTTGTCAACATTTGTGGCCCTGTACACAGTAGACATTCAATAAGCCTCTCTGTTTTGGAATCAATGAAAAAGAAAGGAGAAGCCCCTTATTTTGTAGGATGAGAAGGGAAGAGCCATGTCATTTTGCAAAAGGTAACACAAGATTCAAGGGTCTAAGGGTAATATTGCCCTTAATGGAAAATTGGTGGACCAGCTTATTGGATGATCATGTCAAGAAAGGATGTTACATAAGCATAACACTGTTTCAAAATTCAATATATAGAAACAGAATCCAAGCTTGATTGCAGTAGGCGTTAATCAGCACAAAAGTCACATAAGCCACAAAAGAACAAGGGTGTAGCTAAAGAATTGGGTCTACCTAGAAAACTTTACTACCCTATAATTTCAAGAATCAATGGAAGGCCCAAAAAAAATCTCATTAACTTAGGTAAAATAGAAGGAATGCAGATATCTTTTTTTATAGAAGTGAACTATTCTTAGGATTACCTTCAATCAACTTTAAATTTTCTCTTTCACTTAGTATCTGAGAAGATGCCTTATTGGATTCTTGATTAGGAGTAAAAATCTTTACTATTGCTAAAAAGGTGGGGAAAGAGAGCCGAGAGCAAAATTGTATGGTTAGTCAGAGATAAAACTCCATCAGATACGACATGGTGATGTATATATTGACTAAAAGAGTCTTCAAAATCAATATTTTGTCTGAAAATAAGAGTTGCTTTTTGAAAATCATTCTGAACAGAATTCTCTACCCTAGGAATGCGAGAAATACAATTTTCATGTTCTTTCTGTACCAAGAAGATATTTCTATTTACACACAGGTTAAACTTAAGTCACCTCAATCAAGACCTTCAAGTTAAGCTGCTTCATAGCTCTAATCAGGGGGCAAAACCAACTTACTCCTGGATCCCTTCTCATCCAAAGACGTCCTTCTGTTTTGTTAGGGTCATGACACGAGGGCAGTGAGCTAGATAAAAAAAATCAGAAAAATTAATGGCCAGTTCTTCTTTTGTTCAGGATCTATTGCAAGCTTATTGAGTAATCATAATAGATATCAGGCAGAAATCTATTTTTTGGAATTCCTATGGGGAAGAGTATTATATTTATTTAGAAAATGTGTTTTGATAAGTTGTTTGGAATTGTGACTAATACTGCCATTGAATATTAAGTTTAAAACAAAAACACAGCTGAGAGCGCGGCTGGTGTGACTCAGTGGTTGAGCATTGACCTGTGAACTAGTAGGTCCTGGTTCAATTCCTGGTTGGGGCACATGCCCAGGTTTCAGGCTTGATCCTCAGTAGGGTCCTGCAGGAGGCAGCCAATTGATGGACTGATGATTCTCTCATCATTGATGTTTCTATCTCTCCCTCCCTCTCCCTTCATCTCTCTGAAATAAATAAAAACATATTTTTTAAAAAAACAGCTGAGAAGTATTCAAATGAGAGTAAGGTCCTTCCTCTGTCTGTATGGCCAACCTGTGTTGGGATGCTGAGTGTCACTTCTCAAACTTGACAGTGCCTAGGGGACCCTTGGGGGGTTGTTAGAATGCTCTGATTCAGTATGGCTTCGATGGACCTGAGTCTCTATATCTAAAAAGCAATGCTGATGCTGCTGCTGGCGCAAGGACCACCCTGGATAAGCACTTTGTAGAAAGCGTTGCTTTAATCTTCTCTGCACATTTTGGGGCAGACATTGGAAGAGAGTGAGCTAACCTGTGTAGCAGAGGACCTATTCTGCATGCAAAAAGAAAGACAAAAGTCAGAGTAATTTGGGTCATGCCTACTGAGGCAGAATTACTGAAGAAGCTCAACGGGGGCCGCATAGGTTGCTAAGAATTTTTAAGCCATTGCTTGGAAGTATGCATAGAAAATCCTATCATTCACGAAATACATTCAATAAAAGGTTCCCAGCAAAAACTAAGAGGTTCTCAGGTAGGACTAAGAGAAACCAGATACAATAGCAGGAAGCTAAGGAACAAATGGCATCTGAATGACAAAAGCAAAAAATAATAACTGACATCTATTGAGCCTTTATCTGTGTTGGTTCCTCTAAGTGCACTGCATTTTTTAACCATTATTTTTGCCACTTTACAAATAAGAAAACCCTAAGCATAGAGAAGATAGTCTAATTCATACCTACAAAGCCCAGAGACTACAGTCACTCAGGAGCTGAAATACATATTTTCATCTTCAACCCGAATCAGGGAACATCAGTCTCTCTCTCTCCTTCTTCCCCTCTCACTCCGTCTCTGTCTGTGTCTGTCCACTCCCAATAATTTAAGAGGAACAGACTAAGAATTCCCGAAAGCCACTTCTTAATTCTTATTCCATCACCTTATACAGTTTCTTCCCTTTGTTTACTGCCATGCCTTCAAACTGTATTAACATACTTTTGTTCTGTTCACTCAGCTTTCAGTGAGTCACACATTTATTTCTTAAAGTGAAATAAATGAAAGTGATCACAAAGGGATGATAGCAAGTTTTATAGGTAGATGACCTTTTAAAAGATGATACCTATCACCCCACTGAAGAAATAGACTATTCCCAAGAGCTTTTTCTGAAAGGTAACTATTACCCTGAAAAAAATTTTTAAAATCCTAATAAAGGATATTTTTTCATTGGATTTTTAGAGAGTGGTAGTAGGGGGTGGGGGGTGGGGAGACAGAAAGAGAGAAACATTGATGTGAGAGAGACACATCAATTGGTTGCCTCCCACATGTTGCCCTGGCCAGGGCTGGGGGATGGAGCATGCAACCCAGGTTCATGCCCTTGACTGGAATTGAACCCAGGACCCTTTAGTCCATGGGCTGACGCTCTATCCATTGAGCCAGATAGGCTAGGGCAGTGGTTGTCAAACTGCAGCTCGTGAGACATGCGGCTCTTTGGCCCCTTGAGTGTGGCCACGAAGTTTCAATCGCACTGTACGTGGCATTTTGTGGAAGAGCCACACTCAAGGGGCCGCAGTTTGCCGACCACTGGGCTAGGGCTACCCTGAATTTTGTATTCATTAGTCCTTTGCTTTGCCTTATAGCTGGAACATAAATGTATGTGTCCCTAAGACAGGGGTTTTGCATTTTTTGAATTGTGTGTAAGTGACATCATATTAAATATTCTCTCCTGTAGTTTGTGTTGTTTTGATCAATGTCAAATTTGTAAGATTCACTGAAGTAGATTTGTGTAGTTGGAGTGCATTCCTTTTTTCACTACTGAACAAGGACTTGTATGACTATCCCAGGTAATTAGTCTGCTTGCTATGGAAGGACATGAGGTTTATTTCCAAGTTGTTTTATTTTTGTTGTTACAAATGTTTTTTGTTTTCTTAAATACATGAGTTCTGCAATCTGTTTTCTCTCTCCTGGCCATGTTCTGTCCACTCCCACTCCACTTCAGTTCACTCGTTCTCACATTGGCTGCATATTAGAATCAACTGGGGGATATTTTTAAAAATCCTGATGCCCACAGTGCTCTCTAGACCACCTGTATCAGGATCATTCGAGGTGGGACACAGGTGTCAGTTTTTCTAAGTTTTCTTGGTGCTGCTAATGTGTAGACAAGGTTGCATAACATTGCATTAATTCCACCTCATTTGAATGGATAAATTGCCTTCCTTGTTCCAACTGAATTCAGTATAATTTCCCAGAAACCTGTCCTCAAAAATCAGGAGCTAAATGTCCTATCCCAAACCCAGAGCTCCATCCTCATTAGCTGTGTTTTTGTTTTGTTTTGGTGTTGAGCTCCGTGGTTTACATGTGCATCCATCTGCTCATGTCATCTGTGCTTATTGGTGACACCGTAGTCTAATAAACTTCTCATCAGTGGCTTCTTGAGGGAGCATCATTTATTCATGCTACGCTCTGGGTAACTCTACAAAACAGAGCTCAGGTGTATCCAGGGCCCAACGGGTCAAACCCGAAATTCAACCCAATCCTTTCAAAGTCTGAAAAATAAAAGACATCACAGCATTGTGCTCTGAAGTCAATAAATATTAAACACAGAGTCACTTGATCTGCCCCGATCTTTTGCAAACCACAGATACCATCCTTTTCCAGGAAATGTGTTCCTTTGGCCACTAGCCATTTCTTAAAGCAGAACCCTGGGTGGAGGATGAGTCAGCAGGGTGAACGGTAACTCAGGCTCTGAGTTGATTTAATGCTTTGAGAAGTACCTTGTTACCCAGTTATGCAAAATGTAGCCCCATATTCAAGAAAACCATTATCCAGCATTATCCATCGATTGGAACTAATGTTCTTATTACCCCAGTGGGACAACATTAGATACAGGGCTATTATTCATTCTTTAGAGAGCTTGATAAGAACAACATGGAGGTCATTTTGAAACAGTAAGCAACAGACACTCTCTAACAGCATGCCCAGCAAATTAATGTGTAGCTAGGACCTTTACCTTTTGGGGGTTTCACTAATGTTCCTTGTAAGCCATGTCCTGTGCTTTCCCTGAAGGCCGCTACCTTCAGGAATCCTTGCTATTAAGAATCACTCTCATCACTTCTATCTATCCCAAACTCTTTCTTCTTGACTTCCAAGCTATTTTTAAGATCAAAAGAAATTATCATATTCCCTTATTTTTCCAAGAATAAAAATGTGGGGTAAAAAACCTGCTGAAACATATAACTAAGACCTAAATTATATCTACAATTGGTTATGTAAACTGTACAGAATATTTAGACCATAAGGAATCTAATACCTAGCCCAGGAGTTTATTCAGGCCACAGATGTTATGAAGTCAATATCATTTGGTGTCAACGAAACAGTAATCTGACTCCTTCTCTTGGCCCAGTGGCTGTGTTTCTGCCCTTCAAAATCTCTCTGATATGGAGGTTTGTAGAGATGAGATAAAGGATACTTACTAAAATTTTCTAATTCCCGTCATCAGAATGGCATGTGGCCTTTACCCATTTTTTTTCCTATAGGGCTATTTGTATCATCAGAAACTTAGATAGGCCTAGATTAAAAGCATACTTGAGGGGCACACATAAACCTATTTTGGGATAGAAGAGTTTGAGCCATTTCTATGCACTCCACAGTGTTAAGTTGATGATTGCATATTGGCAGAGAAGAAGAAAAATAAAAATAACTTAGAGGAGGTAAGGCTGAGGGATTTCTGTTTGCTTATTTGTTTGTTTTCTTGTGTTGAAAATTAATGCTTTAGGTAAATCAAACTACATCAGACAAATTACCTATAAAATTAATACTCTCCAGGTATCTGGAGAAGCAAACAAATGTTGAGCTTTAGTGATGGATTTCAAGTAAACTTTAAAAAAATATATTTAATTGGTTTTCTGTGTTGCTATAACATATGTCATGTGTGTGATAAAGCAGTATGCTATCTCTCTCTTCTCTCTCTGTCTCTATAAACACACACACACACACACACACACACACACAGATATATAGCAGCAAGCAAGAGTTGTTAAACCATTTCTAATTGTGTCTATACAGTGAAATTTGATGGCCAGTTGAAACAGCATTGTATTCTTTCTAAATCCAAGAGTTAATAGTGTCACATGGAATGAAAATTTATTCATTCCTATTCTGTACCTTGAAGCATGTGGTCTGGAGTCAGCAAACCACTTATTACCAGGGAGATATTGGCCTTTGAAGTTCATATAATTATAGGAGAAGTTTCACTCACTCAGCTCTAGTGGGCTTTATGCATTATAGCAGAAGATTATTATAATTCTCTTTAATTAGGGTGAAAAAAGTAGCTGGAAGAATTATTTCCTGGTCTTTGCTCAGGGACCATTGTCAAACTTCCAGCCTGGTAATTTCATGTCCCCTGAAATGTTATATGCCAACATGATTAAGTATCATTACATTGGAGAGATTTAAACAAGGCAAATCCCACACTGGTCATGTTCACTCAATTACAATTAAAGTGAATGCACCTTAATAGCACTCAGTATGTTTTTTTATTATGCCCAGTGAGCCAGGTGCAGTACACTAGACCAATTCATCTCACATATACCTGAGACAGTAACTGCTGACACCCTGCCGTCTATATTCTTTAGTAGAGGTTCACTTATTTGGTAGAGCTATGGAAGGAAATAAAAATAGGCAACTCCCGTAACACAGCAATGCCAACCTCGTTCTGCACAGCCTTGAATTGTCTAAGCAGCTCCACGTTTTCCAAATATATTCCCTGGGCAACATTTCCTCTTGAGTCTAATTAGAGGCCATTCTGTATATTTACAAACAGGAAGCAACAAGGCTGTGTCCTCACAGTCTTCCCTCAGAGGCCTCCTCCATTAGCATGAGGCGTTGGTTTTATTTGGGAATGGAGGTTAGGGTCATCTTAAGTTCTCAGTGTGACAAGAGCAAATGACCTATTTTGTTTCTCTATATTTCAGATAACAATCACTATATTGTTTTCATATTGTGAACTTGACACATAGAGACATTTTCTAGAAATTTGAACAACACACTCCAACAGTCTCAGTAAGGGTGTATTATGTACCAGAAACTGTACTAAGTTCTTCACATGAATTTTCTCCATCTCGCCATTGATCCATAAGATACTATCTTTGTTTTATGCATAAAGAAGCTAAATTCTAGAGAGAGTACATAACATGCTCAAGATCACAGAGCAAGGAGGAGACAGGACCACACCTGAACTGAGGCAACATAAATGTCAATTTTACTTTCTTGATCACTAACCTGTACCGCCTGTTATGTTGGTGGCTTTTTCTCAAATTCAATTGCTTCTTTGTGCACTTGACTATTGCTATGAGGTTTACAGAATTATGTTTTCTGAAAGGCCAAAGAATTCAGGCAATTCACAACCAGAGATGAGAGTTCCAGTTGTTGTTACGCTTTACGAAGAGTCAGGCACATCTGATGTTGGATTGAAGAGGTAGGGTAGAAACCTGCAAAGCAAAGGGAGAAAGGTAGGTTCTTTGGAAACTAGGCGATGCTATAGATAATTAGATATCCATATGCGACGAATCAAATACTTCTTTGGAAGCTCAGAAAGAAGTTTTAAATGGGAGCTAGCAGAAGTGTTGAGTCCAGCAAAAGGTAATGAAGGGTTAGGGATCATGGGGTTGTTATCTCCTGGGATTACAGGAAAATGGAAGGGATGAAAAGCAACACAATTATTGCATTCATAGAAATGATCTTTTCTCAATATTTTGCTAGATTATTAGAAAGATGGGCAAGTAGATACTTTCCTTTTAACCTACTTAGCATCCACCAGAACTTTGCCTGCAAGTTCCCACTAGAACTGAGCCAAACTAGGTATAAAAGTTATAAGGTGATTATTTGAGATATGCTTCTTTAATCATCGTAGTTTGAACACTGAGCATTTTAGGACACTAATATACTTAAACTCCTGGATGACCGCATTTTTTTGAATTTAGAATCTATGAAGCAAAAAGTCTTGGTGAGAACACAGTTCATTCCATGATGGGTGTTAAAGGATGAACTAGATCAAATGACATTTCTGGAAGCCATAGGATTTGGGGAACCAATTCATGGAAATTCTCATTGATACTGTAGTATTTTATGTTTCCTTTAGATTATCTTTTAGGATATGAAACACTTTGTGCTATATTAAGGCTAGAGCATTTCCATGGGAAAGGCTGGACACATTTTTACCTGTTTTTGTTTTGGCTGGTTGGATTGGTCTGCTCAGCTCAGTTGGTGGAGTTTACTATATACATCCTCTTCCCCCACTCACCTGAAAAGTCCATGTTATGAAGTATATAGTTTCATAATATTTTGAGGGAAGAATTAGCTATTCCCCAATAGTTATAGAAGGGATTTCAATGAGCAAAAGGCCATAGAGGGCACTGTTCTTTGTGGTCCTAGTGGGTGGAAGGTGGCAGTCTGTAGGAATGTAAGGATCAACAGAACAGAACCCCTCATCCCAAAGACATGTACCTCATTATTCCCCAGAGAGGAGGATTTTTAACACTGTAAGTATTAAACAGCCTAAATGAGATTGCCAACTTTGAGAGTAAAACGGTAACCTGGCCGCCTCCTGCACACGCCTTACCGAAATTGTGGGCATGTGCCCTGACTGGGAATCAAACCAGTGACCTCTTGGTTCCTAGGCCGATGCTCAACCACTGAGCCACACCAACCAGACAAAACAATGTCCTGAAAAGTGACATGACCAATGAAAGTTTAGGGAGAGTTCTTTTTCCAACAGATTTCCCATGTGAGCTGGAGGGACTACAGGAGGCCACCATTGAGGAAAGATGGTGGAATTTAGATGCCAGGAGTTAGAAAATGTGACAAGGAAATAAGATTAGAGAAACCAGATACATAGAAATTTCTTTGTATAAAAAAAAGTCAAAGTTAGTCATGGAGGCCAATTATAAGCACTGTTTTAAGAGGAAGAGGAAAAAAATTAGAAGAGTAAAGGAAATGTGGTAGCATGATTTGAGAAAGGATTTATGGACATTTGATGCTGAGATAATAATGTTTGATTTTATTTATATGTTTTGTGTTTGGAAAACCGAGCCTTACTGGCTCCTGTGGCCTTTCCCCTGGTTATAAACACACACACACACACACACACACACACACACACACACCAAAAAAACACTTTTAAAAATACTCTATTTTAACCCCTAAGATTAACACTATGATGAACAGGAGTTTGTTTGTTTTTTTAATAAAAAAAAGAAAGAAAAAACTAACCTTTCCCAGGCTTGTTTTGATTGAATTGAAGCAGTCGGTGAAAGAGAGAAAAAGAGAAAGCCATATGGATGACCTGTCGTGTATTTCCATTTGAAAATGCCCTTATAACACTGAATATAACATATGTGCAATAGGATACGCTTTGTAGAATAAACTGACTTCCGTTTTCCATTCTTCACCTCTGAAAATAATAGGTGAGGTAAAATACTTTGACTTACCCCTTTTGATTATCTAATGTTAGTTCCTGGTTGAAAGTGAAAAGGGAAATTTTGGAAGTGGCCATAGAAACTTGATTCTGAAACCCAGTGAAGAGATTGAGAAAAAAGATACCTGTAGGCAAATTGCAGTGATTGATCAGTGAGTGGGCTACATTGACACTTAAGAGCCAGCAAGGCCATAGGGGTAAGTGAAGGGTAAGCTATCGATGTGACATTTTTAGGTGACGAGAGGGTCTGGGCAACTAACCTGGTCATGTAACTAATTTGTGCCTCCTGGATTCGCCTAGTACCCCAAATGTACCTCTCCATCTTACAGTGTATTCCTGTTGTATCTGAACAACCTTGTGGCTCCTTGCTCAGCGCACGAGAGGCAGTTCCCACGCTGTAGCCATTTGATGTTTGTTCATAGTTAGCTGCCCAGTTTCTAGCAGGGCCCAGTACAAGCTATTGGGCTGCTCCTTAGATGGTGACTAGTTCTCTGCAGAATACGGCATGGACTTGCTAGATAAATCTAGAAGTCTTCCCAAAGGTGTGCTGGAGGTCGGCTGGTACCCGCTCACGAGAGCTCATTGTCTGCAACTCTCCCCCAACTCTGCTGTCAGGAATATCAACGTGATAGTTTGACACTGACCATGGCAGAGTACTGGCACCATGTGCATCATCAAACACTGCACAGAGGACTTTGTTTCGGGGTTCCAGTTTACCAGCACCCCTATGCATGTCCCCAGGGACTCTCTTGTAGGAGAAACCAGACAGCTTACTTCTGGACCATTCGTATGGCTACACTCAAGCGAGGGATCCCGTTCCAGACTCCTATCCCCAAAGGCTACTTCCTAGGGCCATTTCTAGAACCAACTGCTTTGGTTTGGGTTTTCCAAGAATCTAACCCTGAGACAATGATTATGGTGCAAGTACTTTTATTTGATAGGTAATTCCAGAAACCATGGTTGGAGAGTGAGAAATGGAAATAGGAAGGGAAACAAAACAATACACAGAGTGTAAACCAGCTGATTACCACTGTGGGCAGGTGGAGTTCATTCCTGCTGGGAACATTTAAAAATCATAGAAAGCAGATCTTAATGTTATCCCAACAAGGGTGAGGACCCTGGGGTAGAGTAACTCAAATCCTTGTGCATCCCTGATTACGGGCTGCCTCTGGAAACTTCCAGCTTGCCTTATGCACAGGCAGATTGTGTTTATTGGGCCAGACATCAGACCTTGGGCAAAGGTGTTTACAGGAAATGGTCTTTGATGAACAAAGGTAAATTCTGAGCATGTATGACAGGAAGTAACACATTTATTTTTCGTGTATTTTCTTTTATATATTTGGCAAATAATTTTCATTCAATTGCTATAAACTCAAAGCCCTTGGGAACTCAGCAAAGGGAAATCTACCTAAAACAAAGGCAACAATGCGTGAAACAATAAGGCTCTCTGAAGAGAGAAAACCAGGCTTAAAAAAATGCAAAAAATAAAAGAATAACATTGCCAGCAAGAAAAGTCACCTTGTACAGAACCTACATGCAAAGAGTTACTTCTTAAAGAGTAAAATCAGCCTGTGTCAAAGCAACTATAGGAACAGGGTTAACATCTAAAACTCCCCAAGAAAGGGGTCTGAATTCGAACAGAGGGCTTCCTTCCAAAACACGTGACCACATGCTGATAAAATAAAAAGCCAAGTCTTGTAATATTTACTTAGATTTTAGAGGCTTTGACAAAGAGCAGCACTGAATGGAAGATCAGGTTATGGAAGTTGTATCTTTACAGTTAATGCTGACTGGTGGACTTTGAGGATCAGACCAGCCTTGCAACTGTATCTATTAAATGGTTAAGCCCTGGCTGGCGTGGCTCAGTTGGTTAGGTGTCCCATGCGCCAAAAGGTTGCCAGTTCAATTCCTGGTCAAGGGCACATGCCCATGCAGCAGGCAACCAATGGATGTAGGCACTCTCACATCGATATTTCTCTCCCTGGCTCCCTCTCCCTCTATAAAAATCAGTAAACTATTTTTTTAAGGTTAAGACGGGTGGATTAGAAATTACTAAATACAGAAATGCAAAAAGATAAAAAGTACCCAAGATATCATATATATATATATTCCAAAACATTCACATTCATGAGAGAGAGAGAGAGAGAGAGAGAGAAAGAGAGAGAGAGAGAAAGAGGGAGGCTATTAATCCTCTTTCAACATGAAAAGTCCTTTGTGTTATACTTCTGGTTTTGAAGTTTAGGAAACATTTCTTTCACATCTTAAGTTCCACTTCTCTCTACCCTTTCCTGTGGGAAGGATAGTTACCTGTACATTGGGTCAATCCTGTCCGTTCTCCAGGTTCACCCCCTTTCTAATAGCCATTTCTCTCATTTCAAGTGGACCCAGTTGGGCCTATCTTCCGCATGACTTATTCACCTTTTTAGGGAGTGGATTCTGATCTTTATTGCTTTCGATAGCATTGTCTCCATCACTTCCATAATTCTCTCAGCTCCCCTTTCATTTCCTCCTGGTCCCTTAACAACTCATCGCGATGCAGATGAACCCAGAGAAGACACCACAGCTCTGATCACAAACAGCCTCGTGAAGGAGGGACACGACTAACCCCAGACATCTCGACGTCAAGATAAAAGCAAAAGATGGAGAGAGAAAGAGTTTAGGGCAGAAAGAAATGGCTGAGCAAAGACAGAGAGGAAATAGCATCTGTTTGGGAATTAAGATAAGTCCAATGTGCCCTAGCCGGTTTGGCTCAGTGGGTAGAGCGTAGGCCTGTGGACAGTGGGTAGAGCGTAGGCCTGTGGACTGAAGAATCCCGGGTTTGATTCCTGTCAAGGGCACATGCTTGAGTTTCAGTCAATGATTCTTTCTCATCATTGATGTCTCTCTCTCTCTCTCTCTCTCTCTCTCTCTCTCTCTCTCTTTCTCTCTCTCTCTTCCTCTCTGAAATCAATAAAAAATGTATTTTAAAAAAGGTAAGTTCAATGTTACATAGAATGTTAGGTGTATCAAGGGAAGTGAAAGAAATAAGGTGAGAAAGATTGGGGCCAAGATTATGAAGATAATGTAATAATACATCTTTCACAAGGTGTAGTGGAAAAATAAGACCACAGATTTAAAGTAGACTCTGCTGATAGTCTATATGGAGGGAAAAAATTAAGAGGGACCCCACTGACCAAAAGGTGGGTGATTCTAACCCCCCAGTCCCTCAAAACAACAAAATACAGCCTTCCTATATGCACAGTTCCAACCTAGGGTCTGTCCAGGAATTGGATTGCTGTCCTCAGATTGGGTGGCCTTCACATCACAGCTTACCCCACTTCAAAAGGCCCTTTGAAGGAGTGTTGACAACATGCACACTAAGAGATCACAGGGTTTGTCCAGTTCTTTTTTGTTTTAAGCCAGGCGCTAGCAGTTTTCTGCGATGTTAGCCTTGTGTCCAACCAGCGGGCCTGTACACATGGGGCTGGCTTTTTCACAGAGGTGATGAAGCATACTTCATATTTGAGGCTGAATTAGAAGTCATCCTTTATTCATAGGTGATACTGCATTTTAAAGCGTCCCTGACATGAACCAGCTTAACAAAACAAAAACACAGGTACAGGAATTTGACATTATCCTAGGGATTCCTTGTTGTGAATTTATGACAGTCGCGCGGAATCCACGCGTAAGTCTTTGGAGCAGTGAAACCGATCAGATGAACCCAAGTTCAGACGCACACCAGCAGAAATAGGTATCGACTTGAAAAGAAAGTTATCCCCGAGCCCATCCCCTTCCATGGAAACTTTCTAAGGTATAAAAATAAAACGAGCCAATTGCATTATAGAAAATGTGATATCCAAATAGAATTGTTTATAAATAGAATGTTTTACAAAGTTTCCATGAGGCATCAGCTGTCCTTTAACCCCCTGCCTGCTGGCATTTTCCAGCCCACTCGCTAAATTAAGGCTTAGGAAAAAATTACCTATGCATTGTATTTTTATGTGGCTGTTCATCTATTTTTACATGCTGTGGATATAGAGCATCAGTTCATCATAAACATATCAGAAGGTCCCCTCCCCAGACACCCCGCAACACATGCAGATGGGCAATCAGGAGGAAGAAGATAAAATCGTTCTTTCACTGTTATATTGTCAAAATGAACTGTAACCAAACCAAGGGCTAGGATGAGTAGGGGGAGCGAGCGTGCTTGGTTTTCTGGGACTGTCTCAGGTTCAGCCTGAAGCCCTGGTCTAATTAACAAGAGCTTCCTGTCCCCTAGTTTACATGCTAGCGTCCCCCTCACTGTCGGTGGTAAATTCTGTGGTCATCCCAAGTGTGGGACAAACTGTCCGTGCTTTGTGAGTTCCTTGAGCGCTGGGAGGAAGGTGGGTTAAAATTGCGCGAATAAATCACCCAGCAGAGAGAATACCACGCAGTTAAAACCAGATTTCAAGAGAAATAGAATGAGAAGATTGTTTGGTCTGCTCAAAGAGTGTCATCACTATTTCAAAGTCAGCTATGTTATTTTCTGTCTCTGCCTATCACTTCCTTCCTGTCTTTGACTCCACATACATACATAATCCAGAAAGGGTATAGTTTGCTACACAGCAATGATTTGGCTTGTGTGATTATACTTTGGTAAATATAATAAACCTAAATACAGAAAAAAGCTTAATTTATTTATTGTTTATTTCATTTAATTTTATTTTTCCATCACCATTTTTTTATTTTTTTAAAATGTATTTTTACTTATTTCAGAGAGGAAGGGAGAGAGAGAGAGAGAGAGAGAGAGAGAGAGAGAGAGAGACAGACAGACATCAATAGTGAGGGAGAATCATTGATTGGCTGCCTCCTGCACCCCCTCTACTGAGGATGGAGCCTGCAACCCGGGCATGTGCCCTGACTGGGAATCGAACTGTGACCTCCTGGTTCATAGATCAACGTTCAACCACTTAGGCTCGCTGGCAGGGCTCCATCACCATTTAAAGCCTCATTCTTCATATAGAAACGTCAAATCTGTTCCCCAGGTCCCGGGACCAACCTTTCTTATTTTCAGTTCACAATAGGTATCCAAACACTGAACACGTTAACCGTAGTTCTTGTGAGATTGATGTTTCAGGCCCTGGATGTCCAAGGGAGAAGATGAACAGTGTTCATTTTTGAGAGTTTATTAATGCTAGGTTGTTTTCCTTACATTAATGAAAAATGATTAGATGTATGTGTGCTTAAGGCTATGGTAACATATACACCGCCACCACAATGCAGGAATCATTTCCTTGACTTTTAATTCTGGCAGTTTTTCACAGGTATGTGATTTGCTTACATAGCATTTATTCACTGGGCATTTTCTCTGACTGTTTGACTTGCTGTACAACCCACAGGAAATGGAAGCAGGCAGGTGACTGACCTGTGATGGTGTGATGGTCAGCCTTGCACTCAGGGGGATGGAGCAGATTAAATCAATGCCCTCCTAAGTTAGTGAGTAAAAGCCATTATTCCAAAGCTGGGAGATCAAGAGATACACATGAAAATATTAGAGATTTTTCTTTAACTGGTGGTGGTGGACTGGAGGCACCCCATTTTGTGTATGTGAATTTAGTGCTTGGAAAACATTGCCTATAGACAAGGCTGGAAGATTCAAACTTGGTGTCAGGAACATAAACAGAAAATCTGACAACATAAGATGTGCGCCATCTTTGACCCTTCCGTCAATCCCAGAACACATTTTTTATTTTGAAAGTGAGCCTAAGATGAATACATGATACAACACATGATGTAGGCAAAGAGCACAGTCATGAGTTCAAGTCCCATGTCTTTGAACTTACTAGCCATTCGCCCTGGACCCCATTTTTCCAACTCCTCTCATTATCACCTGTGAGTTGTTTGAATGAGTTATTGACATAAAGCACCTAGTACAGGCCTGACATACTAATTAGGACTCAGCAAATCAGAGTACTTCTGAATAGAGAACCCTGCTCTTCTCCTTGCAACAGAGCTCCTAACTTTGGTTGCTAATGGAGTTTGTAAAACAAAGACTATCTCTCACCCATTCAAGATTCTTCCTTAAAGCCAAATAGGTTAGTAGATCAATACTCTTTACCTTCTCCCTTCTCTACCTGCCAGCAGGATTCAACTGGCAGGCATGTGCCGCCTTTACCCGCTTAGTAGGCAAACTGATAGGTCCCTGAAACTGTTTTTATTTTCCCAGACATCTGCTTTTCCTATAATCTTTATAATTACATTTGCTGGGCAGATCGGGATGTGACCTTGGCTTTGGGAAAGCAGATTTGAAAATATTCATAGAGAAAAAATAAGTATGATCCCAGAGATTCTTTAAAAAAAAATACTGATTTTGAAATCACAAATAATTCCAATGAGAAAGAATTCTTTCAGAAGAGATGCCAAGGCACAGACTGATCCCATACAGGGAAAAAAAAGTTTAAATTTGAAAAGGGTGGAGGTGGCATCCGCTTTGAGAAAAGTCCAAGAGATTCTTGCGGAGAGTAACAGGATTCTGAAAGCATCGACTAGATAAGAACAAGGCAGGGAAGGGCCTGCAGTGTGAAGAAGCTGCTGTCCATCTCACAGGTGACAGGAGAAGGCAAAGCAACTTAACCTGGATTTTACTTTCGGCAAAGGAAAAAAATAGAATGGGAGGCACAGGGAGGAATTTGAAGAGAGGGGCACATAGTCATGCTAGCTAACCAGTTTTCATTTGAGTCACTTCCTCCACCTTAACTAGTAATGCTAACAGTAACAGTAGCAAACACATCGGGCTTCATATCTGCCAGGCCTTGTTCTCAATGCTTGACATTAATAATCCTCATTCTATTCCCATGAGGACCACGCAGTTCTCCATTTACACACAAAGAAACTAAAGCACTCCAGGGGTGGGCAAACTTTTTGACTCGAGGGCCACAATGGGTTCTTAAACTGGACCGGAGGGCCGGAACAAAAGCATGGATGGAGTGTTTGTGTGAACTAATATAAATTCAAAGTAAACATCATTACATAAAAGGGTACGGTCTTATTTTTTTTTTAGTTTTATTCATTTCAAACGGGCCGGATCCAGCCCGCGGGCCGTAGTTTGCCCACGGCTGACTTAGACGTTAAACCACCCCAGTTTACCCAAGATGACAGCCTTGGACTGTGTTAGAGATGAATTAGTATTGGCCACACATTCTAGAAGCAGGAAACAGAATTCCCCACCATGTGTTCATTTTAAAATGTGAAGACATTTTCTCAGAGGTGCTCCAGCCGACCTTTTCAGAATCGGGTCTTTCTTGGTACTCGTTAAGGAAGATGAGGCCACCGCGGTGGGCTTCCATCAAACAAGATTTATCTGGGAAGAGCGAGCGAGCCCTGTGGGCCTGGGAGAATGTGCCCCGCAGAGGAGGTGAATGAGAGAGGAATCTGAAGCAGGGAGAAGGAAGAGTGTCCAGCAAACGATGCTTGCTATTTTTAATAAGCATCCCATTTAGTTTTCTGGAATTTAATACACGTAACAAACATGGAAATAAAATGGCAGGGTTTGATAATTCCAAATATTTCTTCAGTAGAAGAGTTACCAGTTTTTCTAAGTTCTCCTCAAGGTTAAAAAAAAAAGGTAGGGGATTTGAAGAGATCTTACATTTTCACGTTTTATCGATTTATATTCTATAATAGTAATTCTTCTAGTTGTGTTTGTTGGTTAAATGGCTGTAATACTCATTAACAACTATTTCATCATTCCTGAATTCTTCGTGTTAATAATTACTTGTTTGGTTGGAATTCATCATTGGTAAATTATCCTTGTGCCTTCATATGGAATTTTCTTGACACACTTTATTTCCAATCTTTATATTGTTTTGATTGTCTACTCTCTCTCTGGCACTCTCTGAGTTTATCTCTTTAAGTTTTTAAATGGGGTGTGCCATATCTCACATACCTCTCTTCATGAACTCTTCCCCTTCCAAGAGCTCTCAATAATCCTCAGTGAAATAAAATAAAAATGGAAGGTATAGAGAGGAACTTACACACCTGAGAGGACACAGTAACAATAGCCGATCAGTTTTCATATAGATGGATGGCATATTCTGGTTATAGAACTTCTGGCAATGTCCATAATTACTCTCCACTGGTGAATTTACTGCTTCCTAGATGAATATGAAAAGTGTATCTTTTGAGTTCTTGAATGACTAAGAGTGACCTTATTTTATCCCTATTATTACTTGGTTATTTAGATGGAAATTAAAATGTATAGTAAAGAACTGTTATCCTAGAAATGTTTAGGCAACAATCTGTTTCCTAGCAAGAAATTTGATTTCAATTTCTTTGTAGGTGACTTTTCCTCTCTTCTCTCTCTGGGGAGTTTAAGGGTCTTCTCTTTATTCTTCGTGCTCTGAAATAATGATGGGCACACAAAGGATCTTTCTACCTGAAAATCCCAATCTCTAAGTTCCTATACATTATTTCTTTGATCATTTTCTCCCCTCCATTTTCACTATTCTCCTTCTGGATCTTCTACTACTAATAGGTTGGGTCACCTAAGTTTATTCTCTATGCATTGAATTTTCCCACTCATATCTAAAAAATACAAAACACCTTTTTGTTGTCTTTATAGAAGATTTCTTATTATTATATAAGATTTCTATTCCTTGATAATAAATTATTTGGTACATTCATGGAGCAGATTTCTTAATCTATCTGAACTTTAGTATTCCAAATATAATTGAGAATTAGAATAGCACCTGTCTTGAGGGCATTTAAAAGCTATCAGAGGGTCAGGGATGTACAAGGATTAACACAGTTCCTGCTTCACTATGAGCCAACAGTGTGGTCAAGCTGTTAAAAGAGTTGAAGTGATAGCATTGACATTGATAGAATGATAACATTCCAATAATGACCTATTCTGAAAGAAGATGGCATCTTTCAAGATGCACACTGAGACTTTCCCGACTAGAGGGCAAGAATGGTTGGAACGATCAAAGTTAACTCTGGAAAATGGAAGACTAAAGAGTGAGAGCCATTGGACGTCTCAGTGTTGCATAGGGATGTGGTTTATTCTGCTGCTGCCAAGGTGGGGCTGTGACCAGCATTGAAAGGCGGATTTCATTTCAGTATGAGGGTGACTTTACAACAATGAGAGCAATCTAGTGATCCAGTGGCCCAATTTGAGAAGTGGTGATCACCCGATCACCCGAAGCTTTTAAGCAGATGTTGACTGACTTCTGCTGAGGACCATTATGGAGGAAATTCCAGAATTGGGTAGGAAGTTGGACTAGGTGGCCTCTGCTGTCCCTTCCAGCATGAAGATTTCATTTTGTGGAAATCCCATATATGGGCTTTTTTAAAAAAAATTAAACTCAGTAGCTCTTTTCCATGTGGATTAAATGGATATAAATTCCTCATCATTGAAAAGGTGAGTCAAAAGGAAAATAGCATGGACAACAGCACAGCAGCCCAAACAGTTCATCATGCGTCTTAAAAACACAAGTCAGAGCAGCAGACAACTTCAAAGGGGACCCCACCATTGCCAGAAGCGCTCGCCAAGAAGCCAGCTGCTCCTGGAAAAACACATTTCCCAGCTTGGCATCTGAGCCCCGTGATTGCTGTCCAGGGAGGTGGAAGAAGAATGGGCTTCTGGGCAGCCAGGAATAACGAAGGCCTGACATTCTGAAGACAGGCCAGCTTCTCCATCATGTTTCAAGACCCACGGTTCCAGTTCGAAAGCGGGAAAGCTGTAACTACCCACTGTTAGGAAACCCAATGAGAAGAATTAAAGACTCTGGATTGATATTCCATCAGTTGCTCTGCAAAACGCTTCACACTAAATCTCAAGTGGCTATTCTTTTCTCTGAAGACTTGGGGAGGAGGCATTGGAGATCATTTCTATGGGGTCTCCAGGGAACACCAGCCAGAGGACAATATAAGTGTATCTGTCTGATCTGACTTGAGCCTTACGTTCCTTCATGCAACACGTGTCTGCCCAGCACTTGTTTAGAAACCTTCACTTTGAGACAAAGGAGTACTCATGACTCAGCCCCTAAAATTCTTCCAGAATTTTGGCATTCTAACTATGCATCTTGCCCTCCACGTGGAGTTTCTTGCTCCCTCCATTTATTCTTTACATACTCTCTTATTGTGTCTGCTATATTCCTAGAATTGTTCTAAGTGCTGAGTACTCAGAAGTGAATCAGACATGGTCCTGGGTCTTTATAATTGAAAAAAAAGAGTAGTGCTTATCTCAAATTGCTTTGCTATCTGCTTGGTGGTTACACAGTTCGAGTTAGGAAGCTGGTCATGAGGAAAGGGAAATGAATGGAGAGTCATTTGCCTCCTATCTTGTGGCATCTTTTGGCAAATGGAATAAAGCCCAATAACGGAATTTTTAAAATACGTGAGAGGCACTCACAATCCAAAGTTTGTTATCGGTCAAACAGTTGCCAGCAGATGGTTGTTGGCGTCAACAGATGGTTGTTGGCACCAACAGGAATCCCCAATTTCGGGTGCGGTGAAGAAGGAAAGTTTATTCAGCGCAAACAGTTCAAGTGTGATAGAGCGTGGCTGTGAGAAAAAAGCTCAATAGTGTTACAGCTTAATTAAGAGACAGCATGGCTGTGAGGTGGCCCTGGGGCAAGGCTACTGTCCTGCTGGACAGCTCTGGGCTGGGCTGGACTGGACTGGGCTTCGCTGCTCAGGTCTGCTCTGCTCTGGTCTGGTCTGGTTTACTCCTGTCTGGTCTGATCTTGTCTAGTTCTGCTCTGGCAAGATGCCTTCTGTGCTTCATCTTCCATGTTTCAGCTCTGGCTGGAGAAACACAGTCTTCAGTCTTTGGTGGCAAAGGGCAAGTGGTCTCTCCGAACCAGAGGGGAGCTGACTCACACAGACAGAAGTCACTCATTGACAGACACTTGGGTTGTTTTAATGTCCATTTAGGTCCACTGTCCATTTTTTTAAATTAGGTTATTAGTTCTTTTGCTATTAATTTGTAGGCGTTCCTTGTATACTTTGGATATTAACCCCTTAAAGTTAGTTCCATGGGTTTTATTTTTAAATAAAAATAAAACATTTTGCTGTGTAGAAGCTTTTTAGTTCGATGTCAGTCTCTCTTATTTATTATTGCATTTGTTGCCTTTGCTTTTAGTGTCAAATCCAAAAATATCATTGTCAAGACCAATGTCAAGGAACTTGCCCTATGTTTTCTTCTGGGAGTTTTATAGTTCTAGGTCTTATGTTAAAGTCTTTAATCCATTTTGAGTTGACTTTTTTTTATATAGTGTAAGACTAGGGTCCATTTTATTCTTTGCATGGAGCTACCCAGCTTCCCCAAACCCATTTATTGAAGAGACTATCCTTTCCTCGTCGTATATTCCATCATGTAATTATGCTACTATAGCACATTACCTCTTTATTTTTAAAGGTAATATTAAAAATATATAATCAAAGGAACATAAGTACATAGTTTAGAGCAATCTAGGGCTAATAGTAAACCACCCTCTGTGTGTGTGTCTTATTCTCTCTCCTTCCTTCTCATATTTCTTGTTCTTAATTTACTCATGGATACCCTACAGAAATGCTTCTCTGCTTGATTTGTCCCCCTTGTATCATGAACAGTCCTGTAAAACATAGTCTGTACCTATGACTGACTATACTGCTCCTATATGGGTGGGTAAATTTTTTGAGAGTCTTATGCATGTCAGTAATAGTAAAAGAATCAGCATCTAAATGGACCAGATGACTTTTGTGTGTGCCTCCTGAGATAATGTGATACTCAGATGAACATAGTAATGTGGGTCTCTGGATAGAACAAGTCAAAATCACCACCTTGGTTTTCAGTGATCACATCATCCCCTCTCCTTAGGCTGGTTTCTCACGTGTTGCACTGTTATGTTTTGACACCAATCTGAAATATTCCAGGAGTTCTACTCGCATCTCATATTGTGCTTGGCTCTACCAATCACTACTTCTATTTAGTTTTCAGCACTTGATTTTCTAGCTTGACTGACTCTTTTCCCAAACTCCTTTCCAAGCATCCTATATAATAAAAGCCTAATATGCTAAGTGTCCAGGCGTCTGGTCAGCCGTTCAACCAATCAAAGCATAATATGCTAATGATATGCTAAGGCCCTTCAACTGCTCACTGTGATGTGCACTGACCACCGGGGAGCAGATGCTCCAACCGGTAGGTTAGCTTGCTGCTGGGGTCTGGCTGATTGGTACTGAGAGAGATGGGCTGGACATGCCCCCTGGAGCCCTCCTATGGTCCCTCCCTGGATAGCCAACCTCCTGCATCCCTCCCCAGCCCTGATTGTGCACCAGTGGGGTCCCTCAGCCTGGCCTGCACCCTCTCACAATCTGGGACCCTTGGGGGATGTCGGAGAGCAGGTTTCGGCCTGATCCCGCAGGCCAGGCTGAGGGACCTCACTGGAGCACAAATTTGTGCACCGGGCCTCTCATACATTATAACTTAGAACAATGTTTGGTGAACTAACCTGTGAACCAAATCCAGTTTTCTTGGGACGCAGCCACATCCTTTTGTCTGTGTCTTGAGAACAGCTGTCTTCATGCTCCAGTGAGCAAAACGAAGTAGTTGTGATAGACCTGTCCTACAAAGCTGAAGATACTATCTGGCTCTTTGCAGAGTAAGTTCGGTGATTACTGAGTTAGAAACCATTGCAGTGAATCTATTAGAAATTTCCATTTCTAAACCTAATGTAAATAACGTCCCCAAACTACCCACCTGTATCTGCAGGTACTACTGGCTTCACTGGTTTCTGAGAGAAATCATTGCCTGCCCCCTTCCATCCTTCAAAAATGAATAACTTGTAAGGAATTGAGAAATTGTAACACATTGTAAGGTCAGACACAGCTGTCTTTTTTGAAAGCATGTAAAGTGAGAACTAGTCAGACCGATATTTGGAGTCATCTTTTGGCTGCCTGTCAGTAACACTGTTATCTGGAGCTTCTCTTTGCTTTTGGAGCAAATGCTTTCCATACGTGGGTTAAATATTATTTTAAGGAACCTATTTTTTGAGAAGATATTACAACTTGAAACTCTTCCCACAAATTATGAGGGAAAAAAAATCCTCAGCAGCCAAATAGCCAAAAGTGCTTGCCTGTCACTTAGATGTAAGTTAACAGTAGTTTTTAAAAAATTGTAATTCGCTCCAAAAGAACATAAAGTCAAAGACTCCTGCATTAGCCTCTATTGCTGCTGTAATAAATCACCACATACTTAGTGGCTGAAAAACACACACAAAACTCATTACCTTACAGTTCTGTAGAACAGAACTCTGACACAGGATTTTTGTGCAAAAATCAAGGTGTTGGCAGGACCATGCTTCCATCTGAAGGCTCTAAAGGAAAATCTGTTTCCTTGCCTTTTCCAGCTTCTGTGGGCTGCCAGCATCCCTTGAGTTCTGGGCCCTTTCCTCCATCTTCAGAGCCAACTGGTCAAGTCCATTTCCCATGGCATCACTTTGACCTTCCCTTCTGTCTCCCTCTTCCACTTTTAAGGACCCTTGTGATTACATTATGCTGGCCCAGAGAATCCAGGACAATCTTCCTATTTTAAGGTCAACTGATCAGCAACCTTAGTTCCATTTGCAACTTTAATTTCTCTTTGCCATGTGATGTAACATATTCTATGTATTTACAGGTTCCCTAACCAACTAGACATTTTGCGGGGAGGTCGTTGTTCTGTCTAACACCATTCCAATCATATATTTGTCTTAAGGGAGCAATAAGTAAAACTATGCAGTTTTTTGTTGTTGTTGTTTTTAAAGAAACTCCAAATTATCTGAATTGAGGCAAAAGACAGGACCTTAACTTCCGCTATGAAAATACCACCTCCCATCTGTGACAGCTAGAGCACAAACCAGCTAGACTCACTCTGGACTTTGAATCTTGGTCGCCCATTTCAGTTCTTATTTCTTGACCTCATTGTATTCATTTCTTGATCCTGTTTTATTCCCCCACCTCTGCAAACCAATGCTATTTTTTTTTCTGAGCCCGTGGGATTCTCTACCTTCTTTGGCATGGAGTTTTCCTGGTCATGTTTCCAGGATACTCCGAAGGACACGAACAATCACATAACAGAAAGGACACAATCCTCATTCATGTTCCCATTAGGCTAAGTGCACCGCGATTATGTTTCTTGTCCTCCTGTTGTTTGTTGTTATTGCCCTTCCTGTATTTGTTCCCCGACACCTTAAAACATGAGTCAAGATCACTTTTTAGGTGTTGGGTAGGTGGGAAAGGGGAAGGGGAGTGGGTAAGAGGGCACAGAGAATGTTGTCCTATTTCCTGGATTAAATGTATTAAGCACAGATCCCAGGATTTATGCTTTACATCTGTTATATCTGCCTCTTTGTGTATGTAATTGCTGAACCCATATGCATAATTTCTGAGTACTCAGGCAACACTATTTTTATCTTAATAACTCATTTACTGTTTTTAGTGTCAAAGGACTTCCTTTTATATATCCTCAATGTTCCACCTTTTATGCTTTGGAGGATTCCTTGAAAGTAGATCTATTATATATACAATGAGGAAAAGACCCACAAGCATTGTATTTACTAGGAATGTCTAACGTGGCCAGGGTGGCACTAATAGCACAGCTATCTGGTGACACATTAGTAATAATGCAGAGGATCCTGCAATAAATGCTCAGAGATGCTTTGATAATTGTGTTCATTTACTTGCATGGAACTTAGAATTCTTAGCCTTCATTGGTAAAATGCATGGGAAAGTGTTCTTTAAGGACATTGTTGGTTGGCGAATACACAAGTTATTGTGTATTGTGTATATGACCATTTCCAACTATTGTTCCTTCTGTGTGAATTGAAGATGTTTCCTGTGAGCCAGTGCTCTCTCCCTCTCTCTCTCTCACATATACACAGTTGCAACAGAAACGCACAACTGTGTGGACAACAGAAAAATCTTGGCTTACCAGTGTGATTGATTGAAAAACGTCAGTTTGAAGAGATGATATTTTCAATCCTTTGGGATGAAAAATACATATGGTTCAGTTCAGAAATACCATGATTTTCCAAAAGAGTTCATTTTTCCTATTAGGAGTGAGTGTGCATAAGGAATGGTGTGAGGCAAAGTCTAGTTTAGGTATAGAGATAAAGCTGCATTAGCTCTATCGTAAAGATAGACACAGTTTATTTTAATAGGGTTGAGGACCTCTAGACTAAGGCACAGAGACTGGCCAACAATTAGCATGACATGCTCAGCAGTAAAGAAGAAATGGGACATTTCAGAACTTACCATAATTTCATTAAGTAGTCAGGTGTGTCATCAAGAACTTGGTCAGGCTGTTTACATTCTAGCTATGGGTTAGATTCCACACTGGATGATAAATGAGTAAACACTGTTTATCTTGAATACACTGGCAGTTGGCTGAAAAGGGAACCCGAATTCAGAATAAAGTGAAATAATTCATGTTAATCAGGTCAACATGATTATTTTTTTTGAACAAGTTTCCAGTAGGAGCAGGAAAGAGGTAACCCAAAGATAAGGCTGGGCATTTGCTGTTGATAAGAGTTAAGAATGGAGTCTATATTTCAGTTTGAAACTGGAATCACATATTTACAATATAAATATAAACCATGTATCTCAGAGCACATATTTTAAATGAAGGGGCTGCTTTTATGTCTCTGGAAGAATATCAAGCTTTTAGCACCATGATAATAGGTAAATTGTACTCATTTGCTAGTCTTCTGAAATCATACTGTATGCAATAAAACCTTTATGAGAACTAGACAGTTAATAAACAAATAATCCAAGCTAGACCAGGTAAAACTCATAATATTATTAGCAATTTGATATATCAAACTATTCAAAATTAAAAGAAAATGATATTTTGCCCCTCTCAAAGTAACTGAATTTAAAATTTACTCCTGATTAATCTTAATTTAAAAAAAAGGAATGCAATGAAGCTGGTAAATTTATTTAATGCTGTTGACACTATAAATTGATTCAACCATTTGAGAAATACATTTTAAAATGCATTTAAAGAAATAAAAGCACATTTCTGGGAAATGATTCTAAAGTAATAAAGAGATATATGAGGTGGCTTAATGCAGCCTGATATTTAATAGGAATAGTCAGAGGAAGTGAAATTCTTTAAATTAGAACCACATAATTTCAGGGAAATATTGCAAAACTATCTAAGTGATTATTATGTACACCTGTAACAATATGGAAAATGCTTATACATTTAAAAGATAATAAAATAAAATTGAATCAATGAAGATTAAATACTTAGAATAAATGAAACAAAACATATGCAAGAGCTATATGTGAAAAATTTTAAACATTACTGGAAGACATAAAAGTAGACTTAAATAAATGGAAAAGTATTCAGTCCCTGTTCCTTGAAGGATTGAATATTACAAGGATGCCAGAACGCCCTAAAATAACTTATGAATTCTACTCAATCTCAATGAAAATGTTAAATTAGCTATTTATGGACTTAGACAAGCTGATAATAAAGTTTATTTAGATAAACAATCCTGTAAAACTAGGAAAAAATACACAAAGCAGAACAAAAAATGACCAGGGAAATTGGTTCTAATCAGATATACAATAAAGCTTTCATAATTAAAAGTTGTGGTATTGGTACATGAACAGACAAATAGACCAGTATGATAGGATAGAATGCTCAGAAACGGACTCCAATACATGTGGAAATAATGCATGATAAAGGTAGCATCTCAAATCTCTGTGGGAAAGAATATCTCTTTAATAAATGGTGCCTACATATCCTCTAACCTCTCATACATTCCGCCCCCACCACCATTTTAAGCATCCTCTGACTTCATGCTCTACCTTCGTTTCCTGAAATGTGTTTCATGCAACTCTTCACCTAAACCATCTAAGATGCTTCTCGTTCTGCTTTCAACTTCTTTAAAACCTACTATCAATTTGTTATATTGTCATCAGAGACTAGCTTGCTAAAACAAAAACCGAAAATAGAATTGAGGTATTCACCTAGGACTAAGTGTTAGCCTAGGCAATTAAATGCTAATAGTAGACTGGCAGGTTGATGTCAAGTTTTAAGGGGAGGACTAATTATTTCCCTGAAACATATACATACATAATGAAAGAGCTCACCGCTCTCTTTTCATTGAAAACATGTTTTTCAGCAAGATTGAACAACAATAGAATGCTACTTTCTTGTGGAAAACTGAATCCTGGGACATTCAATTTACAGTTCATAAAATCAGAAACATTTCTAAGAAAGCCAAACAAAAAATGTGTTCTTGTTCCCTTATTGTGCCTGGTTAAAAAATAAGAAGGTGAGACATATAAATAAGAGAGAATTGTGGGTTCTCACAGTTCCTTCACCCCCAGTTACTTGCTCCATCCCTTGTCCTCCCCAATGCTCTGGGATGCTGCATGTGTAAGTTTTCTAAGTTATATCTGTGTCTGTAGATGTGCTCTGAGTCATTTTCTAGTAGATGTTGCTGACACTTTGGCTACACGGCTTTTATGAAACTCATTTTACTGTCTGAGAAAGATCAAAAGAGAACCCAACCTGTGACAAAGCTTATGGTTTGTATCATTATTTTCCGGTGCTTCTGTTGGTTGCCGAACCATATGCCCCCAGCGGCCCTGACATCCGTTTCTTTGGCCTGGCCGACACCCTATCCTTGTCAATCTCCTTTCATTCTCTGCTCCAGCAAAATGGTTTTTGCCTCAGGCCTTTGCACTGCCATTCCTTCTGCTGAGAATGTTCTGCTAGCTCTTGCCATGGCTGGTTCTTTAATGATCTTCAAGTTCAGCCCAAATGTTATTTCTTCAGACACTCTCTCTCTATAACTCTCTATAAAGTGCCATCAACCCCATCTTTGGAAATAGTTTTCTAGCTCAAGGCATTATATTGTCAAGGTGCTTGTCATGTTCCAAAACCATCTATTTACTTTTTATTTTGTTGGCTTAGTTCCCCCATGAGAAAGTAAGCTCCATAAAAATAGAGGCCATGTCTGCTAACTTGGTTCCAGACACTGTCATAACAGTGTATAAAATAAGTCCTTTTCAAAATATCTCCTCATCATTCCAAGCCTGAAAAGATAGATAGATAGATAGATAGATAGATAGATAGATAGATAGATAGATAACGAGAAGAATGGGGGGTGAAGGTGGGGGGGGGAGATAAATCATAGCAGAGGGTAGTGAAAAGATCGTATACTTTTGACTCAAATGAACTTAGGTTTGAATCTTGGCATTACAACTTCCTGCTATATGAACTCTGGAGAAAACACCCCCCTGTAAAATTAAAACCATAGCTGAGTTATAATATGTACTCATAGATGCTAGTTTTTTCTTTTTTTTAATTTTATTTTTCAATTACAGTTTGCACTTAACAGTATTTTCTATTAGTTCAGGCTACATTTCTTTATTCTACCACTTTCCGTCTTTCCATACACATGTTCTATGTGCAACTGCCCGATTTCATTACATTAGACACTGGTGTTTAAAAGTGCAATTCTGGGATCATGGGTCACTCAAGAGACATAATGGAGAAATGGCTTCTACAGCGACCAACACCCCTCTGGTTTGATGCCCAAGAATGCAGCCCTATTCTTGTGTTTTCACAAGCCTTGTGTTGATTTATGTTTGCAAATGTACTTTTGGTAGTTTTCTTAGGCTGTAATCCCAGCGTCTTTCTTTAGATAACTATTGTATATATATTTTTGCAGCATTTTCTAAGTGTTACAAGGAAGAAGGAATGAAGAGGAGAAAATGCATGTTAGTTTTCCTGGGATAAATTCCAAACCAACTTAGTCTAGTAGAAATTATTTTTTTCCCATTTTTCTCTTGGTCAGTTATCTGCACTCTCGCCATTTTTCCTTTGAATTAACTCACTCAACCACACGAATTACTAGATTCATATTTCAATTCTAAGTACTGATCATGACTAGAAGGTAAAAGAAAATAATGTAAAAAAGGTTATAATCTCAGGTAAGATGTTCATTTTCCTTGATCTTGCTAATACATATCTTGTATTGTGTATATGCCCAAGTACTGGTAAGTCTGAGAACTTCGTAAGTTTGGGAACTGAATCAGTTTCCTCCAATACCTATTAAATCTTAATAGTAAGAAATATGATTTGTTTTCTCCTTGAAGTATTGCCTCTCTTGTGGCAGAGAGCACCAGACATCAAAGTCCAACCTGGTTCTGCAGAAACAACCCTGGAATTGGAGCGGAAACAGAATCCAAACTTGGCTCTATTCTTCACCAACTCTGTGACTTCGGTTAAATAAATCAGCTTCTCTAAATTTGGTCCAATGGACAAATTTTCTTTTACTACTAAAATGCCGTGACTCTGCATCCATCTCACAAAAGTCTGAATTTTGCTGATGTCTTCTTTAACTGCCTTATACACCGAATGCTGTTCTTTTCTGATTACCTAATTACACCGAGGGTGATCTGGTATATTGGTCTACTGGCTGGGGTATTGTTTTCAGAAAGACAATTTATTGGTTCCACTGGTTGGGGTATTGTTATCAGAAAGACAATTTAAGGTTGTAGGCAGCTAAGCTCCTTATGACCCTTTTATAGTGGCGTGAACTTCTCCATTGATGTGTTATATATATATATATATATGTGTGTGTGTGTGTGTGTGTGTGTGTGTGTGTGTGTGTGTGTATACACACACATAACAGATGCACATGTATATAGATACATATATTTATATCTCTATCTCTCTGTTTTTGCTATGTGTCTATACATTATCTATATATAATCTGTATATTATCTATCTATCTATCTATCTATCTATCTATCTATCTATCTATCCCGATCCTGTTCTTAAAACCTGGACCATCTCAAGACGTATTACTTTATTTAGAACAATTTCTCTTCTCCGTGTCCTAAGTTGTTGTACCCTATCCACCTACAAACATTGAGAGTATCTTAAATGTGTTCAATGTACATCTAATGAGCAGAATAGGCCTGGGGAACATAAGCTACTGACCAGACCCTGGGACTGGATTCTTCTATTTGCTTAGTTCAGTGATAACTCCAGCCAGGAGTTATGCTAAAAACATCAAAGCGGTAACTCATTTGCACTCATCCTCGGTGGGTGGAATGATACCAACGAGCAGCATGTACCAGGCCTCATCCAAAGGAGCTCAGGTTTGCACATGTTAACCTCACGTAGTCACAGGCTTATAATGCTTTCATTTTGGCAGCTCCCCCCGACGAGTGAGACATAAAATCCACGATTTCCACGATTTTACCACGGCTGTTTCCTGCTTCCTCCATAAAGTTATTTAAACACCTGGGGACCCGAGGGAAGGGGGTGAATGGAGGACTTTCCAAATGAATGCGCTCCTGTCTGCTGTGTCATTTCAGAAGCACGCGGCCATTGACAGAACGATCCTTCCCAATTCTCTCTCACGATCAGGAGATTTTAAAACCATTCTCATTCTCTCTTCCTGCAAGCAATATGGAATCCTGCCTCGTTTCGGAAAGCAAATGGGGATTCACTGAACACTCTAAAACCCCTTGGAAAAGCTGGTCTTCAGTAGGGAGCCTCAGGATTGCATTTTCAGGATTTGGAAATTTAAATTTTCTGCCAAAGAGTTTTGTTTTTTCATTTCTTGAAGAAGTAGCAAGCTATCCAAACTTATGTTTTAAAAAACCAGTTAGAGGCTAGAAAGTCCAGATTTATATTAAAATCCAAAGGAAATTGAATTATGTAGTGGTAATAAGAACAACCCTACCCGGTCACCTGCCGCTAATGCCATGATAAATATTATTTCATAATAAATCTCTGTAAGGACCACTATATTCCTCCTCTGCAACCACAGAGCACATACATCTGCACACAAATGAGCGAGAAAGGGAGGGCGACAGAGCTTCCATGTCCACATATAAAAAGTCAATTTGTACAATATTGAAATATCAACCCTTTGGACAAAAACAGGAGCAGTAATTGACCTAAGATCAGGTATAATCTTGTGTATTTCTTCCATTCACAAAGGGAGATCTTGAAGCTGAAGCTATCCTGGAAAGAACATAGATTACAATGAACCCTGCCACCAAGCGTGGGATTCTAATCAATGGTTTAAATGCTGGAGTCATATTTTTAATTGAAAAAGGAACTTAACAACTACTACTACCTCTACATGCTAAACATTTCTATGATCACGAATAGTGCTTGGGATTTTTAAAAAGTCCACCCAGAAGAAACTTTATTTTTATAATCAGAGTCATACGGTCATGGGGAACTTTAAAAAGTCCTTTTTCAATACATATTTTTGTTGCAGAGAACTATTAATAAAAGAGACTTTCGAGCATAAAACTTACTGCATTAGGATAAAATTCAGTGCCTGACCACTATGCTGTACACATGAAACTAATACAGGAGAAAATAGAATACAAACTGTATTTGAAAAATAAAATTTAAAAAAGAATAATCTACATACCCAAGAGAATGAACAAGATCTTATTTACTGTTGGACATTTGACTTCATTCCTGTTTCTTTTTCAACTCACATGTCCATCCCCACTGAGTTGAGTCATTTAAAAAACAACAAAAAAAACTTCTGAAGTTGAGAGTCACTATTGGTGATGTTTGCTCAGCACAAAATGATTTCTTTTTTTCCTGCCCACGTCACCCATTGGAATGTGTCCCCAGCAGCCAAGTTTGAACATAGTTGAATGAATGAGGGTAAGCACTTGGGAGAAGTGGAGACAATCAAATCCTCTTTCCCTGGAGCTTGAAATTGTGGCTAAGAGGTTCTCACCAGCCTGGGCTGCTCTGTGGGTGAGAGACAGAAGGTTTCCGAGGTTCACATGACCATCTCACCCCAACTCACTATCAGCAAGGAACACCCATCTGTGGACAGGTCAGAATGAAGGATATCTCCAGAGAGATTACAAATATCTCCATCTCGACCCAGGTTCCTTAAGGTTTTCATTTCTTGGTTCCATTATTGCCTACATTCTAGCCCCAATTTACTGAGATTCTGCTGTATTTTTTTTGTTATTGGTGATTTCAGAGAAGAAGGGAGAGGGAGAGAGAGAAACATCAACGATAAGAGAGAATAGTTGATTGGCTGCCTCCTGCATGCCCCCTACTGGGGATCAAACCTGTAACCCCCTGACTGGGAATCGAACCAGGACCCTTTGGTTCATGGGTCAATGCTCAACCACTGAACCACACCAGCCAGGCACACTGCTATATTCTTAAGAAATTCCTCCTCTTATACCTAAACTAACTAAAGTTGATTTGAATATTTATACCCCCAAGTTCCTGCCTAACCCAGGTAATTGTAGAATATAACTGTCTTAATCTAACTGAATCTCAGTACATCAATGAAAGTGAAATATAATGTAATAATGTGATGGCAATTTGGAGAAATGAAAGTTATAAAGAACACGATTTTTAATGTTGCAGTTATTGATTACTGAATAATTCTCGAATCATATTAACCAATTTTAGAGTAAAATTTTAAATAATATATGTGGGTAGGATATCTTGAGAAAGCTGTGATTTAATTGGAAGGTCAAACCACAAATTGCTTTGGGGAAATATTATTTTAATACTTATCTAGTGTATGCCTAATTAGTGTGAAGAATTTTGAATTCTTTTCCTCCCAACCAGTATTCCCTGGCATTCCTGCTCTCAGAGTTTGTAGAAAGTCAATATATTATTCTTCTCTCCAAGTAGAATCATCACAATGTTGGTTAGGTTTTTACATCTCCTAAAAAAATATCTTTTATTTAATAGTATCTATTTTCCAGGTGTTAAATTTTCCACAAGAGTAATTTCCCTTGTTTTAACTTCTGGCCTATCTGGCATTGGGCTCTCTTGACTAGTTACTTGCATATAAAAAGAGTTAATTAAAATCCAAGTCCATAAGCTTTTTCCATTGTCCATAGATGGTACCTAGAAACTAATATAGGTCCTCTTTAAAATATTTTTCTACTTCAAAAGTGATATTTTTAAATTAAATTTCCTCATTATCAGTGCCGGTTAACACTTAATTCAAAGATGCTATGTTTTAACAGTTAGTTCTATTTAACTGGGACAAGTTTCTGTTCCAGAGGACCAGAGTAGAAGGTCTTTACAGGGATACAACACTATTGTCATTTTTACAGTAACTCCTGCAGTATCATGAAGTCCAGATTGGTGTAAACCTTAGTCACTGAGCCACAGACTTGCCTTTTCATTCTCTGCATGCATCACAGGCATACACAATGTGTGGCACCAGGAGGAACTCCTTGTTGGCAAAGAGAACACGGGGATAAATCTTTCACCCTAAGTCATAACACGACAAGATTTTTTAAATTTCTTTTTTTAAAATATATTGGCTATAAGTGTGTAAGGTTAGCCAAACGGGAATTTAAAATATCGTCCTGTTTCATTTTTCCCCACATCTGCAAGCTCTAAGCTTAGAAGATTTAATTTTAAAGAGTTCCTCTTATCGTGAACAGGTTATGACATAAGCCAGGTACTAAATTTGAGTTTAATATCTTCTTAAACAGAACAGAGTTTCCTTAGGATGCCTATGAATTCCTTTGCTGTTTGATTCTTCTTCCCTTCTTGCCTGACATGTTCTAAGACTTTTCTGTTACCTTTTCTCTATGATTTGCAATCCCTATGATCAAGGCCCATACAGGGCCTCCAAGAACTTTTCCTCAAACATTCAAGCCAGCAGCTATGTCTTCCTATACCTGATTTACCATGGTAGAGTTCATGCTTTTCATTCATAGGTAATAGGAGAGATAAAAATTTATTAATGAATGTTTCCTATATGGCAGATGTTTTATATTTTTGTTTTTCAATTACTGTTGGCAACAATAGTACATTAGTCTCAGGTGTACAATATAGTGATTAGACATTTATATGCCTTGTGAAGTGATCACCCCAGTAAATCTAATACCCATCTGGAATCATACACAGTTATGACTATATTATTGACTATATTCCCTATGCTGTACTTTATACTCCCATGGCTATCTTCATAACTGGCAATTTTTACTTCTTAATCTCTTTCACTTTTTTACCCATTCCCTTAACCCCCTTCCACCTGGCAACCATCAATTTTTTTTTCATATATTGTTTTCTAGATTTCACATGTAAGTGAAATTATATGCTATTTGTCTTTCTCTGTCTGACTTATTTCTCTTAGCATAATATCCTCTATGTCTGTCCATGCTGTTGCAAATGGTTAGGACTTATTATATTTTATGGAAAATATACTATAGTATATGCAACAAATCTTTATGCATTCGTCTCTTCAATAAATTGCATTGGGAAAACTGGAAAAATATATGCAAAAAAAATACACCCCTGAAGCTAGACCACTTTCTTGCACCATGTACAAAAGTAAACTCAAAATGGATCAGAGACTTAAATGAAAGACTGGAAACCATAAAACTCCTATAAGAAAACATAGGCAGAAAATTCTTTGATATCACTCTTAGCAATATTTTTTTAATATGCTCCTTGGGCAAGGAAAAACAAAAGAAAAGATAAGCAAATAGAACTACATCAAACTAAAAATATTTTTGCACAGTGTAGGAAACCATCAACAAAACAAAAAAGACAACCTACTGAATGGAAGAACAGATTTACTACTGATATATCTGCTGAAGGTATAAAATCTAAAATCTATAAGTCACAAAACTTAACACCAAAAAAATAATAAATCCAATTAAAAGAATCGGCAGAGGACTTGAATAGACATTTCTCCAAAGAGGACATAAAGATGATGAATAGATAAAAAGGTGCTCAAAGTCACTAATCATCCAGGAAATACAAATTAAAACCACAATGAGATATTACCTCACACCTGTCAGAATGGCTATCATCAAATAAATGAACAAACAGCAAGTGTTGGTGAGGCCGGAGAGAAAAGGGAACTCTTGTGCACTGTTGGTGGGAACATAAATTGGTATAGCTACTGTGGAAAGCAGTAGGGAGTAATCTCAAAAATTAAAAATAGAACTACCATATGACCCAGCAATTCCACTCTGGATATTTATCCAAAGTAAGTCAAAACACTAATTTGAAAAGATGTATGCACCGTATGCACCCTTATGTTCATTGCAGCATTATTTATGACTAGAGGCCCGGTGCACGAATTAGTGCACCAGTGGGGTCCCTTGGCCTGGTCCCTGCAGGATCAGGCCAAAACTGGCTCTCTGACATCCCCCGAGGGGTCCCGGATTGTGAGAGGGCGCAGGCGAGGCCAAGGGACCCCACTGGTGCACGATTGGGGCAGCGGAGGAACCACAGGTGGGCTCAGGGCGTGTTTGGCCTGTCTCACTCTGTCCTGATCAGCCAGGCCACAGCAGCAAGCTAACCTACCAGTCGGAGCATCTGCCCCCTGGTGGTCAGTGCACATCATAGCAACTGGTAGACTGGTAGACTGTCTGCCCCCTGGTGGCCAGTGCACCTTATAATGAGCAGTTGAGCAGCCTTAGCATATCATTAGCATATTATGCTTTGATTGGTTGAATGGCCAACCAGATGACCTGACAACCGGACACTTATTATTAGGCTTTTATTATATAGGTAAGCCAAGATAGGGAAGCAATCTAAATGTCCATCTAGAGATGAATGGATATGGTAGATATTTTTAATCTTCTGTAATTTCCAACTCGGCCCTCATTTATCTAATTTGATATAATAATAAAATGCTTCCTCAACATACTCTTATTGTAATAACAACCTCTTCTGTCCTTTGCCATCACCCAGTAAAGCTTTTAAATACATTTATGTTTGTTTTATAGACCCAGTCCACTTTTGAGTAGGCCTTAAAATTCTCCCAAGTCTAATGAACAAAGATGAAATCTGTAGGATTTCTGTTTTATTTTTCTCCCTTAATTTGATTCTTCCTTCTTTTCTTCATAATCCATGATCATATCTTGAATTAAAAAAGGGATAATTAAAGTAAAATGAAATAAGCCATGCCAAAAAGAAGGGAAGCTTCATTTTTATAATTATTTAGTAAAGAAAAGTTCATTCTCTCTGATGGAGAATTTATATAATGTGAGATTGGAGTGCTTTTTTCAACTGTTAGGGTTTTCAACCACTTGAACCATACTGTTGATCTCAGAATTATTCTTTTTGCTATTGTGTGCATCAACATGGCCCCTAAAATGTATTCAAAGCAGAACACACCTAAATGTCAGAAAATAGCATTTATTATATGGAGACAACTTATAAAGTAATATTTAAAATGTATTCAACTCATATACTTCATAAACCCGATACAACTTTCCTCTAGTTCCCTGACCTCTGACCTTCCCCAGTCCCCAGCACCCCCCTTCACACACTTTCTCTCCTTAAATATAGATTTTTAAGGCTGTAGTAAACCCCACTTTGTAGGTCTGTCCAAGGAAGCTGTAAATAATGAACGGTCACTTGAAATATGTATTTTTTTCCCATCTGAACTTACTAAAATTTTAGATGTTTGTCTAAAGGGGCATTCTGCTCCCTACTGCATGATGGGGTCCTTATTAACAGTCTATAAATGGAAACTGTCCCAGTAAGAAAAAATGTTAGTATAAAATTCCATATTTTAAGGAAAAAATCTTAATCCTGACAGTTTATAAATTGAGATAATGCAAAAGTTTGTTGTCTTTGAAAATTTTGGTTCATAATAATTGATATAAGTGCATTATATGTAAGACTAAGTGTGCTTTTAAGAGAAAAGCCAATGCTTTGAATTCCTGAAGAAAGAGTGAATAATTAATAGATCCATGAATGCATCTCTTATCCTTTAATCACTGAATTTAATTTTGAAAAGTAATGTAAATAAGAAAAAGCATTGAGCAGGGAGAATAGGCTATTGAACTGAAGTGTGTGTGTGTGTGTGTGTGTGTGTGTGTGTGTGTGTGTGGTGGGTATGTGTGCCTAGAGCTGGAAGTTTGAAATGCTCTTAAAATTATTTTTATAAATAGAATATTATCAGAATTTAAAGAAAAATAGTCAGGAAATTTAACTCTCTTCCAATGGCAAGTGAAGAAAATGATGCAGATTTAAGCTGAAAAGAACTTATTAAAAAGGATGTTAAATCAATGGTGTGAACACCTCTGCTCTCCACATACCCTGAGATGGCAGCTATGACAACAGCATCGGTCATAAGATGAGTAGATTCTTACTTGCAAAGAGTGGATGGCGAACATGAGTGGTCAACAGAGTCAAAGGGCAAAGTACTTTTCTCAGCCACCTTGCTGAGAAAAGTACTTTGCCCTTTCATTTCACTATATAATGAAAGACTAATATGCAAATCAACCAAATGGCAGAATGACCTGTGGAATGACCGGTTGCTATGATGCGCACTGACCACCAGGGGGCAGACCCTCAACACAGGAGCTGCCCCCAGCCTGCAGGTCCCAGGCCAGCCAATGCAGGTGCCAGTGCCCCGCCCCCCAATCGCCCCGCCAGTCGCCTCACAGATTGGCACTGATTGCCGGCCAGGCCTAGGGACCCTACCAGTGCATGAATTCTGTGCACTGGGCTTCTAGTTCAGTTGATAAAACATAGGTAAGCTTTCCACTTAGCCTACCTGCGTGGAACTCTCCAAATCACACAAAAGAGTGAGAAGTGTGCTGAGGTCCTATCTCTCGGGCTAAAATAATCTAGACTCTGAGAGTAAGTGGAGAAACGGGGATGAGTTAGAGGACTTTAAACTGGAAATGTGTCTTCGTGGCATGTGTGTGCATTTTGGAGGGTGTGAACAATCTGGGTTGTTTCGTTCTTATAGTGAAAGGTCGTTCTAATCTGTACTGATCTGAAGCCAGGAGCAGTGTTCCGAACAATTCCCTAAATATAAACTGCTGAGACACACTTCTGTGACCCGGAGGAGGGCTTCCTCTGCTCCCAAAGTTTTGATGGATTGCTCATTTGTTTGTTTCTCCCCATGCTTCGCAGGGCCACTCTCGGATCAGTTACCTTTGTACAGACTGGGCCCATTCCCTGGAAATCTGCTCTGACTGCTCCTCTACGTGGAGGAAGCAGGACCACGTGGTTTCATGATTTGGATGTTTCAGGCACACGAGCTGGTTCACATACAAATCAAAATTTAATATAACCTGTGATGGCTTTATTGCACGTCATTGCTTCAAGAGGGAAAAAAAAGTCTCTGTCCCTTGGAAGCTTTCCCTAATTAGTTTAGGGGGAGGTAGTAAATCTGTCCATAGCAGCCTGCTCTAATGAAAAAGATAATCATAACCAATCCCATGATTCCTGCTTTGCCTGTCATCCCACAGTACATACTGACATCGTATTGGTTAGCATGACGCTAGTATGTTAGTATGCAAAGGATGTCAACATATAATGTTAACATCTAAGAATTTTTTTATTGTTTTCAGAGAGGAAGGGAGAGGGAGAGAGATAGAAACATCAATGATGAGAGAGAATCATCGATCGGCTGCCTCTTGCATGCCCCCCAGTGGGGATGGAGCCCACAATCCTCTGGGCATGTGCCCTTGACCAGAATTGAACCCCGGACCTTTCAGTCCTCAGGCCGACGCTCTATCCACTGAGCCAAACCAGCAAGGGCAACGTCTAAGAATATTAATGCAAAACTAATTGAAGCTACAGGAGAATCTTGTAGGTCAATGGCTAGTTTCCTGCCATCTTAACAGGAGAATAATACTTCCTACACATCCCAGGACCCTCTTCAGAGGTGATCCTCCACGGAGGTGATTTTGCCCTGCAGGGGCCCTTTGACAGTGTCTGGAGAGTGTTTTGATTAGCAAGGCTGGATGGGGGCTGCTACTGACCTCTAGTGGGTGGAGGTCATGCCTGCTGCTAAGGGTCCTGAGTGCTCAGAGCAACCAGTCCCTGCCCCCAGCAAAGAATTATCTGGTCAAAACATAAATAGGGCCCAGGTTTAGGAATCCTCTCTGAAAGCAAGTAGCCATTTCTTCCCTCAATATAAAAAAGGTGTTTTCTTTCTATTTTGGAGTGTGTGTGTGTGTGTTTGTTGTGTGTGTGTGTGTGTGTGTGTGTGTGTATCTGTCTGTCTTTGGAGGCTGAGAATTGTCTGGCCGAAGTCACCATACATTCTGTGGAGTTAGGCAAACCAGAGGCAAAATGTGTCCTCCCACCATCTCTTTCTGTAATAATCAAAATTATTAAATCAAATTTCAAAATCCAGCTTACTGAGAAGAAAAAAGATGGTATGTTCTCTGCGGTGTATTGTATACTAATGCCTTGCGTCACCATTAAGTGTTAAAAGAGACTACAAATTAGACGAAAGCAAAGGTTAAAGTATCCTTATGGTTGTGCCTATTCAAAAAATGGTATGTTTGGCAACCGTGACTGCCTGATGGTGGGAAGAACAATAAGAAATCTGATGTTCCTTTTGGTGGAACTGCATTTTATTTCCTAACTAAAGGTCCATCTGGGACTATTTACAAAATAAGCTGTATTTCACAAATCCTTTGTAAAACGAATCTACAATGACAGGAAGCAGCCCGGAATTGCTTTGGGCTAATTGTGTATAGAAGCTGACAGCAAAGAAGCACAGAGTAGCCATTGGGAATGGTGGGGATCATCTATATTTGAGAGAGGTGGTGTTTTGACTGCATGAACATTTATACAGTGAACATTTATACAGACTTGTATAAACTCGTTGAATGTAGACATAAAATGGGTGCATTTGGGTGTATGTCACCCATATGATAAAGAAATGTGGGTGTTTTTCAAGTGCCTGGTCTGGATGATAAGCCTATGGCTGTTTTGCCCCTAAATCCAGTAGGAAGAGCACCTCATACTCAGATTTAGCAACCGAGCAACATTATGTTGCGTGGACGGTAGCTACTAACTTCCTTTGTGTGCTCCACCCATAACCAAGTCATTTCATTCTCATAGGCACTATTATTATCATTGTTTCCAAGATGAGGAAACTGAGCCCCAAAGATCCCGACAAACTTTGTGAAAAATCCAACAAGTTCACTCTGTTATGGTTATATTCTTCCTAAGTCAACTATGGGTTCTGGAGACTAGCTACCCTTGCTGAAGGACACACAGCAATACAATGACTACCAAGAATAAAAGGCTTTCTTAGCTTTTCCCCATGGTGTTCAGGATGATCCTATGATACATGATCCAGCCTGGATGGAAAGAGAGGGCTATGAGTAATTAAGTTGGATCACACGTGCTCCAGAACTAAACTAACACCGATGTGAGAGAGAAGCACCAGTGGGCTGCCTCCTGTATGCTCCCAGACCTGGGACCAAAGCCACAACCGGATATGTGCCCTGATCCGGAGCAGAACCCGCCACCTTCTGGTGCACAGGACAGTGCTCCAACCTACTGAGCTGTCCAGTCGGGGCTGCCTGTCCCTCTTGATATGGTATGTTGTATGCTGGAGCCTAAAAGAGCTGTTTTTACAGGGAGATCATGCAGACATTCTAACATCAGCATCAATCAAGACGCTCCAACTAAAGACACCTACAGCTGATTTATTTTGAACTTAGTTTGTTGCTGAAAAGAGTGATGAGATAGTGTGTCAACGAGGGTCCAATAGGAAACAAATGGTGTCATCAAATAAACATGGAGGAGGGTTATTTGTAAAGGATCTGATTACAATGTGGGTATGGGAGGGGAGCCACAACAATAGACCAACACTCCGAGGGGCCGCAGATAAAATCTAAGGTGCCCAGTGAAAGTGGAATTTCAGATAAATATCCAACAAATGTGACAAGTGTTTTAGTATATGTGTGTTTCCTCCACCTCTTTTTGCTAAATCTTGCAACCACACATCTACTCCCAAAAAGGACGAAGGAAAGAGACAGAGTGAGGTCCCTGGCAGGTCAGAGACCTGAGTAATGCACACCTGGTATCTTAAGTGGAGGAAGGAGGGGGGTGGGTGAGGGACCCTCACAGGGAGGGAGCCTAGACTCACTTGTCCCTACCCCCTGAGCTCCTGCAGAGGCTCCTCAGTGTCTGGACCCCAAAAGACTAGCTTCCCAGGCACAGGCCCCAGGGAAGAAGGACAGGGCGGCAGTGTAGGTCTGGAGAAACAAAGGGAACCTGCGTGGCCCAGATAAGGTTCCCTTTCTAGCTCCGCGGACGTGGTGGCCAGGCTTTGGAAAAAGAAAGCTACTGCAACAGCTGACTCACAAATGAACTTACAGTAATTTTAAAAAATCGAATCAGCAAGAAAGTATAAACGAATGCACACTGTAGAGTGTTTTTTAATGAAAACACTTAACCTGGGTAACCGTTCTAAACAGAAAACACAAATTAGGCCAAAAAACATACAAAGTGAATCAAAGGAATTCTTACGAAGACTAGGCTCCCACTTCTTTCAAAAGGAAAGAAAACCAGATAAAGCATCCAGACAGTCAGATTTTTTAAAAATGAGCCGAAGCTTACAGCGTTTCTCTGACAAAAGCAGATAAATGAAGGTCAGAACGTCTATAGATTAAAGCAAATATTCTCTTCTGGATAAAGTTGTTTTTAAGATATGAAGGCTTTGCAAAAGCATTTCAGATGTCATTCTAAAATGAGATTGCTTACTGTTAACCATCGCTGACGATCAGAAACAAGTAATTTCTGACCAAGGCATTATGTCAAATTATCTGCATCGATGCCTTTGGATATCTTACAAATACTCATTGTAAGTGAAAACCTAGATATTGAGTGACACAGTGGGATCACACATTTATGATAAGGCGAACACACAAAAGCAAAGACACAAAGAATGTGAGCACACACCACATACCTGAAAATAAATGCACAGAAATGATGACATGACTTCTAATCAGGATAAAAGAATTATAAGTGACATTTTATTTATTTACTTATTTATTTTACTTTCCTCTACTTTCTAAATTTTCCCTAGCAAATGTTTCTTTATCTTCAGTCAAAACACAGAACGCTCTCATATTCTCTTTATGAGGGTCCCATGTCCTACACTCATCATCTCGCCGGTTCCTTTGCATTGTCTGTGACCCCGATGTAAGAACGGTCCCGTAGCAGAACATAGCTACCCGTGGACGGCACATGGTCTCTTACATGTGAAACACCCCAGGGATAGAAGTCTGCAACTCGGTGTATTCTTTGCGTTTTCGTAGTAAAATGGAAATTGTTTGTAGTCATTGCCAAGAATCAGGCTTTGTAACTTGGAGTTTGGCACGGACCATATACTACACATCCCTATCCAAATGTTGCTGCAAAAACTGAAGGCTTATTTTTTTTTTTAGACATTTACAAGAGTGAGTGCAGTCTTGTCTTATCTTGGTCGACAAGTACACGTTCGTCCTCTTGAATGCGTGCAGGAGAAAACATGCAGGGCCTTTCTGGCCGGGCAGCTGGACTCCCCGTATTTGGCAGGAGCGTGACTCCTGCCCCATGATTGGGCCAGCGCACAGGCAAAGGAGGAACGGCTCACGGCAGGGGACACGCACTTGGCACTGCCTGGGCCATTTCTCAACATTTCAGTAACTGGCTTGCCTCAGTGCTGTGTGTCGACAGTCCTGAGTAACATGGTAGTACCCAGGAGATCACTTAAAATCTAATTTTTTTTAAATAGGTAGCTTTTCCAGGCAAGCGGAGCATTTTGCATTTTAAATCCTGTCATCGCCCAGAGGAAAAAAAATATATGATGTATTTCCTTTCATGCATTTCAGTTCAAATATTTGAGGTCATTCTTTTTTTTCCAAATAATCATTGGGTGCAGGCCTTACTTTTTTTTCCTTTCTGTGTTTCAACAGCCTACCCTTAAAAGACATAACAGATTAAAGAAATGCTACAATTTGCATTTTTTTCCTAAAAGTGAGGGTAATAGAACAGTCACTATATGAAACTCATATCCCTCTATAGGGAAAAAAATAATTTGAGGGCTTCTAAATTGTTGAATAAGAACATGGAAAGGTTTTTGTGTTGTTTTTTTAAGTATATTTCAAAGTTCTGAGTTATAAACAGACATTGAAAACAGAGATTATCAATTTAACAGAGAAGAGGATGTGGAGTGAAAATTGCTCATTTCAGTTTGAAATCCTGCCACAGGTCTATAGGAAGATCTATGAACAGGGTCACTGCAAGGGCCTCATGCCATTGGCTCACTGGGGTGTTAAGACAATATTATATGGTCCTTCTAACTCTATGTTAATTATAAAAGAAGAATAGTGTTCTGTTTAGCCCCATTTCTTTTTTTAAATATGTTTTTATTGATTTCAGAGAGGAAGGGAGAGGGAGAGAGAGATAGAAACATCAATGATAGAATCATTGATCGGCTGCTTCCTCCATGCCCCCTACTAGGGATCGAGCCTGCAACCCGAGCATGTGCCCTGATCAGGAATCGAACTATGAGTTTCTGGTTCATAGGTCAGTGCTCAACCACTGAGCCACACTGGCCTGGCTAGCCCCATTTCTTAATGAACATCAAACTATTTGGGGTAGTCGGGACTAGTAGTCATGGAGTGAGAAGACCTAATCAGAGCCTCTAGTAGGTAGAGGTCAACTCATGATCTTGAATTCTTTCATTTGTCCTCATCTGAAACATAAGGGTTATTGTTGTGAGATAAATAATCAGCAATCACAATTAAAATACATTTTAAAATAATTTTTCAAAACTTGGAGCACACATCCATTCTTCCATATGTTACATCTATTAGAATAACTCTTAAGACAAGGAATGAGAATGGGCCCCAATATATGAAAAAATTCTTAATGCTCGGAACTAGAACATACTGCCGTATTAAAACTGCGAGAGTTATCTCCATCCTAAGGAATGGAAGTTGAGTCCTGCAAACCCAGTATATGCCGGTTGATTTGAGATGGGGAAGATATTCAGGACACCTGATGCAGATTTCTAGAACTTTGGTTGTACTTGTGAGCACTAGGTCTGTACAATCTTCTTTGCTCTTGTTTGATTTTGTTTTCTCTTTCTGGCATTAGATTGCTGTTTTTAGGGAAGTTGTGTATCAGCTGAACATTTGGTCATTAGTGGTTTGGAGCAGAGATGCTGAGATACAATGAAAAGGGATGGGATTCTGATATTCCTCTTATACTGAGTGTCAGATATAGAAAAGAATGGGACTGAGCCCTGGCCGGTGTTCTCAGTGGTTAGTGCTTCGGCCAACAGACCAGAGGATCCCAGGTTTGCTTCCCAGTCAAGGACATGCACCTCAGTTGCAGGCTGGAACCCTGGCCCTGGTTGGGGAATGTCTGGGAGGCAACCAATCACTATGTCTCACATCATCATCTCCCCCCGCCCCTCTGTCTCCCCCCGCCACCCCGACTCCTCCCTCCCCTCTACTCTTTCTTAAAAAAAATCAATGGAAAAAATATCCTTGAGTGAGGATGAATTAAGAAAAGAAAAGAATGGTACTGAGATTCCCATGTATTATGCGTGTTATGATTGTATTAGCCCATCCTTGTGAAACATGCCAAGGTACTCCCTCCAATGTACTGATGAATGAGTGGGCTATTGGAGGCCAGAGGGCAAGGAAGGCTATCTCTCTGGCCAAAAGGTGAGCTCTCTGGGAGGCCCATGGGTCTTGCAAGCTGTGAGGCTCCTCATTGGCCTCCTCCTGAGGCTGATACCTGCTCTGACCACAGCTATTCCTGGCTTTAAGAAGTGTTGCCTCTAATTAGAGTTAGTAGTTAAGCTTTGCCTTTTATTTTCCTTCTATATTTGGTTAAGTCAGAAATCTGAAAAGATGTTTCCTGAGATGTGGGAAACTAGAGAAACTGTCCTGGCCTTGTCCTTCCACGGGATGATACGGGTATGGAGAGAGCAGGAGTAACGCTAGGGAAGGCAAAATTCAACATTTTCAGGAGAGATGGCCAGTTAAGTAAATATGGCAGGTGGCCCAGATGCATTTATTTCTTCTCCCTCCCCCATGCCTCATTAAAATAACAATAAAACAGCATAATAAAAGGGAAACATCCACAAAGACAAAATGAATTGGAGAGGAGTCAAATGCAATTCAGAAATGTCAAAAGACCTTGAAAAACAAGCAGCCGGCACAGGAGAGGAACTGACTCAGCAGAGAGTACGAATCTGCAACCTAAGTGTCTGATGGGAATCTGATAAAGTGATAAAGTGCGCCAGCGGAACATAAACACCTCCAAGGATTAGGCCCTAGAGACCACAGGTACTACGGGGGGCGGGGGCGGGGGGGGGGTGGAGTAAGAGGTAGTGCTGAGTATACAGGAAGCGGTTGAACTAATACAAAGAGTTTGGACGCGGAATCGGATGACTGCCTCTCATCCTCTCTACCAAGGGGAGGAAGTTTGTTATTTGAAGAAACTAAATCTAAGAGGCCCTAGAGATACAGAGGTAGAGCTTGAATTAAAAAAATAGGACATCCGTACATAGTTAACCACAATCTCTGTGGTGGACAGACCCCAAGGGATTCCCCCCACCAGCAATGTTGTTGTCTTCTAGTATTGATAGCCTTGTAATGTGAGTGGAATTTTTCCCTTTTTGTGTTTTTAAGAAATGAATCTGTAGAGTATGGTTTTTATTGCCGTCAATCATGAACGGTAAAAGTACGATAAAGCCCTTTGATGTGTGCTGATCAGGTAAAGCCAAGCCAACGCTAGTCTAGCTAAGTTACACAGTAACATCAGTGGGGCCATAAAGAGGGGGTTGTATTAGACAGGAGCTTACAGTAATCTCTTAAAATCCAGAGGTCCCAAGGGAACATCTTGTGAACCAGCTATGAAGCTCTCATGGTAACAAGATATAGAACAAGTATCCATGGGATAGGAAGGAACGTCCAACATGGATTGTATTGTTTATTCTTACTGTTTTCAAAGTGAATGTCTTGCAAGCATTTCCTACATATGGATCAGGATATAACTCAGATTTACCTCTTCCAAGGGCTCATGTTATAACCTATTTCCTTAAGCGTGTGTGTGTGTGACAACTCTGGCTTCAGTTTTTTCTCCCAACAAAGCTAAGTTAATGGATATTAATCTATAGTTTTCCGTGACATTAACGGCATGTGATTTTCAAATTGGGGAAAATAAAATAGCTATTCAGCTTATTGTTTAAAATTTTAGGTCTGGAGAATAGCCTCATTTTCTACTTCTCTTCTTTATATGCTGTCTTCATTTTTAACTTCACTGCTTTCTAGGTTAAGAATTTTAAACACAAAAATTGTAGCTCCCACATTTGTAAACTTAAAATAATTACTGGTGATTGATATTATTTCAAAAGCAATATACTAATCTCATAATTGACATCTTGCATGATCATCGATAACCCTGAAATCTGAATTCCCCTAAGACAGCATTTTCCCCCAGGTAAATGTAATAACCCATTATATTCTTTCTGAAAAAAAAAAAAAATATATATATATATATATATATATATATATATAATTTTCATTGGTGAAAAGAAAAAAGTTCACATTTTTCTCAAATATTCTGAATGCATTGATAGAAATATTGTCAACATCTGGTGGAAAACTCCCACCAGAAGTTATTCATAGTGAAACATGACATTTGATTGCTTCCAAGAATCCACAACCATTATCTTTCTGATAATGGGCAACTGGACACAAAGGATATTGAGAGAGAATAATTTCCTAGGCGTTACACCAGGGAGGAAAAGAGATTTCCACTGGGCCCAGAGTTGTTGGAAAGGAAACAAAGAATAAAATGTCCTAGTCTATTCTGTTTCTCACTTCTAAAATGTTAAAAAAAAACAACCACAAAAAACACAACATTTCTCTATCACTTTACACTGTTTTGATTTGATTTAAAATATAGCATCTACATAGCCACTGAAAGTTTACTGATTTTCTCTCCACTTGTGTTAGAAATTATTGAGAGAGGGATATTTAAAATTCCTACAAATGTGGTGGAATAATTGGATGCCCATGTGGAAAAAAGAAACTTTGACTCATGCTTCATGTATATACAAAAATTAACAGAAAATGGGCCCAAATGTAAAATATAAACTATAACATTTCTTTAAAAATACCTAGGAGAGAATCTTTCTTACCTATGGCTGTGTAAAAATTGCATAGGCTCAAGACCAAAAACATGAACCATAAAAAAACACAATTTATTAATCATACTTTATAAAAATTTAAAAAACATATTTTTAAAACATTGTTAAGGAAATGAAGTAACCATAGATTATCAGGGGATACTTGCAAATCATACACGGGTGGGCAATAGTACCTTAATAACAATAAAAATATAATAATAAATGAGAATAAAAATGAAGACAATATGTTTTGTATACTTACAACTGTAAACCTACTTTTGCCCCTGGTTAAGAATCTATATCCATCCTATATGAAGAATGTTTAAAACTCAAAAATTAAGAAAGCAAACAATTGATTTTAAAAAATAGGGACTGTATTTAGCAGACACTTAAGAAGTACAGATAACAAATAAGTACAAGGAAGTTTGCTCACCATTATTGTCACTAAAAATAAAATTTAAAACCACAATGGAATATGACTGCACACCTAATAGAACTAAAATTCAAAGAATGATCATAAAAAGTTTTGATAAAGATGGGGAATAACTAAAACACTCATATACTCCTGGAGGGAATGTAAACAGATACAATCATTTTGGAAAAACCATTTGGCAGATACCTAAACATTTAAAAATAAATCTACAGAATAACTCAGCCGTTCTACTCCCTGGTATTTCCCCAAGGGAAAGCATGTACTCATATAAAAACATGTACAGAATGTTCACGTCAGGTTTATGCACCAAACTGGCAAAAAATGCATTTGTCCATCGATAGGTAAATAGGGTAAAAATTGTCACACACAACACTGGAACACCTCTCAGCAATGTCAAATAGTGAGCTATTCATAAGTACCACCACATGGTGGTATTGCAAAGACAAAACACAGTAAAACTGCATGATTCCATTGACTGAAAATTCTAAGAAATTCAAACTAAAATATAGAGACAGAAAGGAGATGATCAGACACCTTGGGATAGGGATCAGAAAGAGGAGGTAGGAAGAGGAAGTCTACAGGGACATCAGGAATCTTTGGGGGCTAAAGTATACATTCATTGTCTTGATTATGGGAATGGTTTTATAAGCCTCTATCTGGCAAAATGTATCAGGGCGCAGACTTTAAACATGCTTGTCAGTTATACCTCAATAAAGCCATTAAAACATCAGGAAAGCAGTCACCCCTCCAGGAGGGGGCATCTGTGATAAGGAATAGACCCGTAGAGCTTCGGGGCGAGGCGGGGGGCGGGTATAGGAACATTCTGTTTTTTGACTCAGGTATACGTAACATGTGTTCTTTAATTGAAATCCATTCAGCTGAATATGACACTGTTTTACGGTTTATGCACTGTTATACTTCACAATTTTAAAAGTTCAATAATTTATATATATATTTGGAAAATCTATTTCTAAAAAAGAAGTAATTATACTTAAGGTACATGAATTTTATTACTCCTTAGTAACAGCCTTAATAATTCCTTAATAATTTTATTATTCCTTAATATTAAAATTACTAATAATTTTATTGTTCCTTAATAATGTTATTATTCCTTAATAAAGTTTAATAATTCCGTAACAACAGCCAGATTGACTCTTAGTAATAGTAAACATACCCCTGATGTGACTTTATAAATTATGTGTTAGTTAAGTTTCCTTTGGGAAATTGAAATGAGTTTCTACTTCTTTCACAATTGCATTCCTGTGTGAACTGCTTTTAAAAGATAAACCAGCAAAGGACAATTAAATCATATCTCTCTGGGCCTCGCTGGTGGTCTCTGCATCATGGAAATATTGTCTGCCCATCTGTTCTGGTGTTGCTGCTGGGTTTATAGCAGCATCTGGGGGGTGGCTACTAGGAATAGGACATCAATTTATTTCATTATTTTTATGGCTTGATTGTACTCTGAAGCCATTAGGTAGGGTGTCTGTCATCCCCGAGGGTACATTACATTTATTATATACATTTATCTTGTCTCTGATGGGTCATGTTTTTTCCATCCCTGGTGAATTTCCTTTTGCCTTTCATGTCACATGTAGGAGTCCTCCCATTCACTTGCTCAAAATGTGGAGTGTAGTCTCTATCGAATCTGGGAGAAGGTGTTTGTTTCTGCAAAGGACTCTAAGAAAATGTCCTCAGCAATTGAGGAGAGCAATTGTAATTTGTATCTCATAGAAAGAGAAGGATGCTACTGAATTCAGAAGGGAGGGGGGACTTTCGTCGTAACACTGTAATAGCCATATGTAAAAGTGAGAACCCTAGCCTAACATGAGGAAGGAAAAACGACATGGTTAAAGGAAAGAAACTTTTTGCAACGGCGTCAGGGGACTGCACTCTCGGTGATGGTCCTAGTTTTTGGAACTAGAGTTTCACTTTTCCTTTGAGTAGTGCGGAGGCCTTATGGATGCCCGGCTCATTTCCATTTCACAGTGGGGGAGGTAAGCCCCAGAACCTTAATGCCAAATCCAGGACAATGGAGAGAATCCGGCTCCAAGTGGGGGCTGGGCTCTTTGTCCTCTGGATTTGGGCTCTTTGTCCTCTGGATTTAGTATGTTCAATAAGTTTCAGTCATCATAATAGTCAGCACAGTGTGGCCTCATGCGAGAGAAGATCCCATAGGGAACAGGCCCTAGAATGGGAATGGATATGTCAAATGGAGTCGTCCCATTTGTGCCACCCATAAATTCACAAACTCCGGAAAACACATTGAGCCGTTGAGCCATGTTACGCTGTAGTGAACCGACTTCCTCTTATGCGTGTTCTTCACTGACTTCCTCTCACGCCTGTTTTTCATTCATCTATTGTGCAATCATCCTCTGATTTGTCTTTCTGCGTCCCCCATGTGAAAGACAGTTAAATAGAATGTCTGCTTCAGGCTTTCAAATTACCCTTCACTTAAAGTGTATATGTTAAGCAAAGTGGCTGGGGCAACCAGTTTGTTTGTGTGTGTGTGTGTGGGGGGGGTGTTTTTGTGTGTGTTGTTGTTGTTGTTTTTTTTGCAACACGTTCTTCAGAGAATCTTTTCATGTACCCAATGAAATAATTCACCTCTTCTATTTCCCAGGGAACACATTTTTCTTCAAGAATTCACAGACATCTCCCTATGAGTAGGCTGCTTCTAATCTCCAGCTTTACAATCTTAGTTTGGGAGCATTTTGATAGACTCTGTCAATTCTAAGAAACCTGAAGAACTGCTAGATATAAATGAATTGCTCTAGAATGGTGTAACATACATGGCTATGAAAACCTCAGAGCAACATGAATTAGGGAGGCACATGTGTATTATAGTTCATTCTTATCTGAAGCATTAAAAGACAGTTTAATTATATTTGATGTGGGCAACATCTGATACCACTTCATTTCTTATTATCAAATTTAGGAAAAAGAAGTTGAAATTTCTTTGTAATAGTTCTAGGGGTGTTTATAGTTGCTGGGCAAATGTCAATATTTTCATTTTTTAAGAACCATGCAAAATATGCTACCAAATGCATTCAATTATATTACTTTAGATGTGTGTAGTTCTTTGCGAAAGTTTGCTCCTGTGCCTTATTGTTTTAGATATGGATAATTCCTTTGCCTCACTAGGTACTTGAGAATTTAGGCACACGACATAATTTCTCATGAAGCTTAGGCCAACTATCCATTTAACAAATGGGTTGAATATTTCTATCCAAAATGTTTTGCTAGAATAATTCAGAACTTTTATTTCATTTTGAAAAGAACAAAAGTAATTCCACTGTTCAGTGTGGTGATGGCCGGAGAGGGGGGGGTAAAAGAATAAAGAATGAAAAAAATAAAATGAGTTTTTAAAAAATGTAATTCCACTCTTTAGAAACTATCTTCTGGAGGGTGTTGGGTTTTCTCCACCACCCATGATTTGTTAACAGCACTACCAGTTTGGTAACACTTTTCATCTTTCTTGGAGAATGACAGAATGGAGAAATCAGAAATTGTTTCTAGATTACATTCCTTTTATTATTTTAATAAAAGGAGACTGACCTTTCTTCTACCAGCCTTTGAAAGGGCCACTGTATAGAGGGCTGTATCCATACATCTGTAAGGAAAGAGTGATGACCTCAGGTATTGTTTTGTGTGGAAGGCCCCAGAGGAGGCACAATCATGATAGAGACATAGGGGGCTGCGGTTTCTACCTAATCGGTCCGTCGTGTGACAAAACCAATGAGATGCTGTTCAACAGTAGCTAATATTTCCGAAAGACCTACCTACACTATGTTAACCCTTTGAAGCATCGCAGACAGGGTCAGTCTTAATAGCTAAATTTCATAGATGAACAAACTGTGGTTCAGAGAGGTTACATAGTGGTTCCAAGAGAACTGGGCTTTGAGGACGTCTGACCTCACAGAATACCCTTTATGTTATTCCTAGTGCTTCTCACTTGGGAAGCAATATAAAGGAGCTATTTTAAGAGTGGATGGAGAGGTCCCAGGATCTGAGCCTCCCTGTTGATGAAAGTGTATGTAAGAGAAGCAAACAGATTAATAACATCACCAAATTATACACCTTTACAGCCAGCATCTCAAACAAGACGTTGGGGGGACCCAAAGCAGTGACTATATGTTTCTCAGAGTTATTTCCTGAATATTCTTTTTATGTTGGCATACTCTTCACTTTAGAAAGAAAGTAAATGTAACCATGAGGGTGATGATGTTGAAACTTTACATTTCTGTCCAAATTCAATGAGAGCCTTTGAAATCTGCATGGATGCATAGCAGATCTTACCGTGCCTGGATGGAACACATGTCTAAAAGTCTCCTTCAATTAAGTAACAATAGAACCAATAGGTGCTCAGTGCTAAATATATTGAAACGTGAAATAAGAGGTATCGTGTGTGCCAAATAAAGTGCCAAACCGTTAGACAACTCTATTTTTAACGTATTTCTAAGAAATCCTATTTTGTTGCAAACTGACGTGGTTTTATATTTATCATCACTGTGTAAGCACAACCCAAGAAAATGATGAATGGTCGGGCCGTCAAATCTACAAAACTGTTTATCTTTGAGCGATCGTGTCTCGGTCCTCATCTAGGCATTGTTTTAATGTTGGCATTTTTAAAAGTTCTTGTGTTTTTCCAAGTCAGGTTTTATCCACTGCCAGATAGCAAGGCTGTTGTTATTTGATTCAGCTCTCTCTTCATAATTTCAGAGAAATCTGAAAATAAAGAGTCATTAATTTCTGATGTCTTGCAAATGATTGACACAGAATAAGAAAGAAAAAAGAAAAAAAGGAAATCTGTTTTTCCAAGTTTACAGACCTGCGATGGGATTTCAGAAGCAAACGTGCCTGCCGATTGTTTTTCAATGGTGGGCCTTGCTCTGAGGTTGTCCTTTTTCCATTCACCATTCCAGGACTTATTTTCCAAAAATATCCTGTGAGGTCCACATGGCAGCCAGGATTCTGTCTTTGGTTAATGAGCCTGTGCAGTTCCTAATCCAACACTTCTCTTGAGAAAGAAAGAGAGTATATCGCAATTAATAGTAACGGGGGTGTCCTAGATTTTGTGGAGTAAATTGGAACCTCGCCTGCTATTCTTTTTCATCCCTTGGCTGAAAGAAAAACTATCCAAACTCAGAGAAGGAAGGGAGGCCCAGGAACCAGAATGTGAAACGTCTGTCAGACTGTTCCACAGCCTTTACTTCTGTTTTTCATGTGTTGTTTTGTGTGTGTTTTTTAAAAATATACTTTTAATTGATTTTAGAGAAGAAGGGAGAGGGAGAGAGAAACATCAGTGATGAGAGAGAATCATTGATTGGCCACCTCCTACACATCCCCCACTGGGGATTGAGCCCACAACCTGGACACATGCCCTTAGCCGGAATCAAACTGTGACCTCCTGATTCATAGGTTGACGCTCAACCACTGAGCCACACTGGCCGAGCTGTCATGTTATTTTTAAGCCATTTAAATATATTGGTTCCTAGTAACCAAAGACTCTCAGAAGTGCAGCCCTCCTGCGGCACAAATGCTGCTACAGCCACAACATCACGTGGTCTCTTCTCACTCAGTGAGGCTCTGGACACAGCTGCTCCTGCCCATCACTCATTTAGTGGAGTTCAAGTGTACTCTTGAGTCTTCAGTGTTTGCATCCTTGCTCAACGCCTGCGTGTCCTACTTTCTCTAACACTGCATTGATTTCCTGTCCCTCTTCCTCCATCTTTTCTAAGAATTCAGTGGTTGACTGTTGCTCACCACGTGGAAACTCAAAATAGCAATAGAGCCGATCAGCAGCTCACCTGTCTGCTCTGAAGCCTGAGCAGGTTCATTCAACTCCTAGGAGGGTCCTCAGAGTCTTGCCTCTCAAGTTCAGCGAGGCTCCTTGCCTCCTGACCAATCCACGGGACAAGTGATCACAGCCTTTATGCAACTTGAGTTTACCAAGTGCCAACATGAACCTAATACTGTGTGAGGACAGCTTCACTCATGAGCGGGATCTCAGCGTTCAGTAAGGGCAGGCTGGTGTTTAAGGCTCGCTGGGTAAATTTAGTACGGGCTTCTACGTGCTATAACCTCCTCCAGGCCAATGGAGAGGACAAAGAGGGCGGACAAATAATTGTACCAATGGAAAACAGAACATTCCCATCTGGCCTTCTGGAAAGGGAAGGTGTCACCTTTAGGAACTTGGCCTTGGTTGTACATACCATACATGTTGATGGGACAGACAGCACTGTTAGGCGTGAGGACATGGTGTGATGAGACTTGGTGTCCTGGGCAGCACAGCCTATTGATCCAAGGTCAAGACAATGGCTCTTCTCTTCGACTTCCGTACCTTTACGATGTTGAGTATCTCAGAAGGGGCCCCTGGTGTGGTACATGAGGCTGGGATCTTACCCCTGTGGCAGAGATAGACAAAAGCGACGACACTGAAAAGTTTAGGTGTATATGAAGACACTGCTTCCCTCCCCTTCGGCATTTTCTCTAGAGACTTGAGATTAAGATTGACGTTGCTGCCAAATGTCATTTCTGTGAGGCTACCGGGTCCTTGAAAGATAAGCAATGCTCGTCTGTAAGTGAGAAGTTCCTCTTCGTATGGAACTGACTGCATATGAAATAACTTCCAACCTTCAGGCGATATGGAGCTTCCATGAGTGACAGCTGCTAGAGTCTAAATGTCTTCAAAAATATGATTTCCATACAGTGTGAGCCCATAGCAGAGATTTTATTCAACTCATTAACTAACAAGGAGACCCAAAAGATGTTAAGAGAGGTTTAAATGAGAATCTGACTTACAAAAATATATAGACTCTAGGAGACAAACATAATTCACATTGTAAGAACAGGAAACATTTGCGTTGCTCCCAGTGTTTTACTATTTAACAGTCAAATAACCTAATTAATGGCGGATCAATTAAAGATGCACACCCCTATAGAATCAGATCATCTCTATGGGGCTTCTAGACCAGCGGTCACCAACTGGTGATCCGCGGACCAGGGTTGGTTCGTGAGGTCCAAAAGGTTGGCAACCGCTGTTCTAGACAATGCCCAGCCTTCCACTGAACTGGTGTCCAGTAGCCTCTCTTAGCCACCTATTCCCAAGACCTGGATTTCTCTTCTGACATGCAATTCTTAATAATTAGGTTAAATTACAGAAAGAAACTATGGGAAGAAATTAAATGAAGACAGAGAACATAGCTATATAACAACAAATATATTATTGGGGAAGAAAATTAATGCCATGAACAAATGTTATTTAAATATTGTTTTTATTTATTTATTTAAATCGGTGTTGTCTGCCTTATCAAATTATTGCTGCTGTTGTTATTTTTAACTAGAAGACTCTCCTTTCACCCAGGATATTGGTAGCACCCTGTTCTGATTTCTGTCTCTGCCCTCTAGCTCCCTGCAGACTACACATTCTCAGGATGTGAAACTTTTCCACCAGGCAGATCCAATAAAAAAGTTGGAATGACTGAAAAGCTTCCACTGAGGTTGGAGTGAAAATAGAAAGATCTAGAAATCTGGAGGAACTAGTGGCCTAAATTCTCTTAGCACAGTGGGAAGCTTTGCTCCTGTCATCACAATAGAATGAAAACCCCAGGGACCTAGAGATTTCCTAATCTCACAGCCATTTTAACATCTGCAAACCTTTGATTTACTGAAAAGGACTCCAGTCATGTATTTGAAGACGCTCCCTTTATACACAGTGAAAATGTCAGCATCATTTGAGATGAAATATTTCTATTTTCTTCCTGGTGTATATAAAACAAAATTAAAGTCACCCCCTCCCCTCTTATTTCAACCAGATAAGGCTTAAGGCATGACAAGCAATTACCTTTATGATTTGCCATGTTTGCCTGAAAGTTTAAACTTGAAATTGAGATTGATAGCACTTATATTCTGCCTCGGGGTAATTATCATCTGGGTTCTGAAAGTCAAACAGAATCTGAGAATGGTACTTATATCATGCTTTTTAAAAAGCTTGGTTCTGCTCTCTCTCATTCAAACAGCCCCCCACCCCCACACCAGCCCATCTAGAGTTTATAAACAACATTTAATGTATGATTCAAAGCGTAGCCTCACTTTTAACTGCTTGGGTGGCTAAAAATAGGGTTGACTTGTTTCTCTCTACATTAGAAAAGTATCTTTCAGAAAGGATTCCGTCTCATTTGAAATGCCAATGTACAGCTTATTTTGTTTGGGATTAGCTTTTCTTCAGTGGCCTGGGGTAGACTTTAAATTATATTGCCACTTAGAAGAGATTATTAAATTATCCAAATGTTAAAATGAAAATTCCACAAAATAAAGTATTATCACCTAACGTCATAGAAAGATCACCAAGGGATTTTAAAAAGAAAAATTATCTTAAATGATGGCTGCTTTCTGGAGAGAAGAATGAGAAGCTGGAGCAATGGTTGGGAAGGAGGTGGGAGAGAAGGAAATTTTCTTCATCTTATACTAGCTCTCCCTTTTATTTACGTTTCTATTATTTTTTTATTATTAAATGCATTGGGGTGAAATTGGTTAATGAGATTATATAGGTTTCTAGTGTAGATTTCTATGATACATGAGCTGTATATTGCATTGTGTGTTCACCACCCAAAGTCAAATCATCTCTTGTCACCATATATTTGACCCCCTTTAATTTTTAACCATATATACGCATTGCTTCTATACAATACTAATAACATCGGCTCAATAACAACTATCTAAAATAAAGATCACAGTGCTTCTATAAAATTAAGAGAATTCTGTAGATGTGTATGAACTGTTATGGCAAAGTTGTTGTGATATTTGAGATGTTCAAGGGGCAAAAATAATACGTCTATTTTCCATAACCCAACCATACAAAAACAAAAAGTGCATTTTTCTGTACTGATGGAATAGTATCTATAGACAATCTCCAACTTTTAAGCACCATGAAAAATGCAAAATCAATGTCAGTTTGCCATTTGAAGTTATCAGTGGAAAATCATATTGGAGCATACTGTTGACTCTTAGTATATATTTACATTTCTCTGTGCACTTTCATGCAAAACATTATATTCAACAAATTTATTCCATCACGTCCCTCCCACTTTTTCATGCAGTTCAATGAATCCTCCTTGTTTGCATTTTGCTGCATGATAATGTAAGCTACCACTGTTCCTTTTTCTACACCTAAAACTTTCAAACTTTATTTTTAGTAGCTGCACCTTTCCTCCTAATAAAAAGCTTTCTGGGGAAGTTAGAGAGGGTTAAATAGTGCCTCCCCTCCAAAATCCATGTCCGTGAGGAACTCTAGAGCATGACCCTATTTGAAAATAGGATCTCTGAGATGCAATTAAGTTAAGAAGATTTCATACTAGATTAGCATGGGCCCTCAATCCAGTGACTGGTGCTCTTGGTAGAAGAAGGGAAGATACAGAGAGAAGAAGGTCACTTGAAGATGGAGGAAGAGAATACAGCGGTGCGCTACAAGCCAACAAATGCCAAGGAATGCCAGGAGCTAAGAGAAGTGAGCAGGGGGCAAGAAAGAATTCTCCCCTGAAGCCTTCAGAGGGGGCACGGGCCTTCAAACAGCTTGATGTCAGACTTCTAGACTCTGAGACTACGCGTGAATATATTTCTGTTGTTTTAAGCCACCGTATTTATGGGAATTTGCTGGGATCACTGGGAAGCTAATACAGAAGCAGAGTGATCGTGGTTGTTGTCATCATCACCATCTACAAAGAATGGCTGCTCTTGGCTCTAGAGAGAGGTCTGGTAGGCTGGAGGCATCTCCCAGGGACCCTTACGAATTCTCAGAAAATGATTGCAAAGAAGGACTGGGAACCGTGCCCTGGAGGCTTCATTCTTTGCTTTCAGCACATCAGGCACTACTTTTCCAAAACATTAACACAAAAAAGGAAAAAAACCACAATTTCTATCTGTGTATCCCAAACCCTACATTGCTCAACAGCACTCCCAGACGATTTTAATAGGACAATGGAAATAAAAAAGGAAAAAAGGAAGGATCAAAGGAAAAAAGGAAGGATCTCAGGATCCAAAAACTTGGAAAACATGCACGATATACATTGTGTGTGTGTGTGTGTGTGTGTGTGTGTGGCAGGGGGTGGGGGGGGGCGGTAGTTTGGAGATTCTTAGGCACATTGAGAATCTGAAAGGTTCCGAGAAAAATCCAGTTTATCTTCGATTAACATGATATAACCATCTACACTTTTTGAGAAGTATGGAATGGGACTGGGGTAGACCCCAGGAGAATGGAAATCAGGCTGGCCCTTAAAACACGAAGTCTGACTCAGCTACATGCGGCCATGGAACCTGATGGCCCCACAGCCTCAGTTTCCTTCTTTGAAGACAAAAGATAACACCTTTCCTGTCAATGTCATGGTGTCAGCAGTCCTAGTCACACGCTTTACTTACTGCTTTCATCCACGTACAATCTCTCATATCTGGGATGTTGATAATACCTATATTACATGAAAAAAAATAACTGATTCTTGTGAAAGCACTTTGAAAAAGAAAATATTCTATAGATTTATTTACTACTTGATTTCTCTAATTTATTGTCGCTATGTAAGGAAGTTAAAATACTTTCTACTTATGGACAATACACATTCTAAAACTCAATCTATACCTCCATTCCAATTCAGCATAAACATGGTGTCATTCATTAGGATAACATTCTTGCCGTGCTAGTGATGTTTACAGAAGTAGGGACACTTGCAATGTTCTTTTTTTTGCCATGCATCCTCCAAAACATAGAAAAGGGGAGGTATTTCCATTATGCCTCTTTTCACCTCCCTCCACATTTCTTTTGTATTTTGTTCTTCATCAAGGGTGTGGAACAGACTACTTATTTAGACTAGGAATAATGGCTACATGTCTATATGTGAAGCTTATTAGCGAGAAACACTATTATTATTTTACTGGAAAAATGAGAAAATAAATATATATGAATAAGATATTAGAACTATTTGTTTTCCTCTGTCACACCCTCTAGTAAAAGTAATCCTTAAACACCAAGAGCCTACCATTGGTCTATGAAAAGAGATACTTCATCACCTCTTCAACTGAATATTATTTTAAAAAGGCTATCGTATTCAGGAAATATCTGACATAACAAGTGGACTGTAATTAAAAGAGTGAAGATTGCTAAAGATTTGACACACCAACAAAGTTTCCAACAGGTTAAACACACACACACACACACAGACATACCACCAGACATTTGCATCTATAACTACCTGATTTAAGAGATGATGTTGTCTAATTTCATTTGTTGAAGAGATTTTTTTCTCAGCCAAGTATAAGTCTCCACTTCTTTTGAAAATATGGAGCTACTTATTAAACCTCACACACACTACATGCATATATTTAAAAAGTCTAAACAATGCGATTCCAAAGAAAAGATTTTCCATTTCAAAGGCAGGATCAATGGCCTACACAATTCAGATTTTCCAGTTAATTTTTTTTTAATTCTGCGGTTTCCTTTGTTCATTTGGAAATGGCTTTTTAACTAAAAAATGTACTGAATATTTACTGCAGTTCTACACAGATTCAACAGACGTTCACACACGCCAGAACAACAGTATCCAGTTTCTAATGGTCTTTTTCATAATATATGCAAGGAATGACTTATTACTTGTCACTTAAAAAAAACACACACTTCCTCTAATGTTGGGCATTTCATAAAACTGTCTCTCTAACACACTGCATGTCCATATGTAGGCAATGTGTAAAATAGACTGGCTATTTTGCCATGGTCTGCAGTATATGTGTTGGCGGTCCGCGCCAACTTTCCATTCTCTTGACCGAAGACGTTGTCTAAATTGTTAATGCAGAATATTTTAAACATAGAATGTCATCCAAGCCTATTTTTCCCCTCATATACTTTTTAAAGGGGAAAAGGTCAGAATATTCCAATCGATGGGCGGCCCTCGATCTAACTTACGCACAGCGGGGTTCAACACTGTGCGTCATTGGACTATTTTCCATATGTTCCTAGTGAGATTAGCAATAGGATTCTGGCTACATTGAGAATCCAAATTGGAGTAAAGAGAGAAAATAGATTATAGAAGACCGGAAGCCATTGTTGTGTTTTGTTGGTTAAGGATCAACCTAGGGCAAACTGGAAAGACTCTCAAAGAAAACAGAGTCCAATTGTTAACCCTTTCCGTCTCCTAAGATTAATAGGAACCTGAGATTGGTCCACCCAGGCCTGCAGAAGTATTTTAAGGAAGAGGGACTACTCTTTGAGGACATGGCCAGTGCCAATATTCTGGGATAGTCTACTGGCCTCGCCGACAGGATGGGCAAAGGCTGAAAATGGATTTTCACCACTTGCTGCCATTCCAAATGAGAGGCTGTGTTTCCAACGACTCTTCCATGGAAAGAAAAAGTAAGTTAGTGAAAATGAGAATTTCCATGTGTTTATGAAAGGACAGCATGTTCTTGCCAGCGGAACTGCTAAAACGCCCCCTCCTCACCCAAAATAAAAAGGAATAACAACAACAACAATTTTTAAATGGATAGAAAGTGAAGGAGAAAGAAAGAAAAGGAAAGCAAGGAAAACAACCAACACTGGAAACCCCATCGAAAATCAGAACATCAGGCTCAGTTCTGTCTGAAAATCTAAATAAATCCAGGCCCCTTTCAGATGCGTTTAAGGTTTGGTGTTTATTTTTCTGGGTTTTTGTTTTGTGCCTGTTGCCTACCATAAGAGAAACATTGACAGACTTTGAAAACAACCAATCCTTTCTACATAAATAGAGTGTGCCGTAATTTTTAAATCTTGTGAGAGTGTTTGTGCTGCCCAGTCTAAAAACCCAAGGTTGAGTCTTCAGTCCCTCAAGGAACATGGATTCAAGTCATTGCACCTCTGCCATCTATTCTGGTTGGTCATTTATCACTGGGAATACGGGAAGAGCACTTAGTGAGACATCCATAGCAAGACATTATATAATTCCACCTGCTTTTACTCCATCACCTTTTAATAGTCCAGTTGCTTCTATGAGGTACCTGGGCAACCGTGGGAGAGGCGGTGTTCCTGTGGATTCCTTACCTTCCCTCATCTGTAAGCTCCTGGGTGGGACTAGTTGGTCTCCTACTAGTTGGGTTCCCTCCAGTTTTATTTTCTAAGACATCTTCTGGGAGACAGGAATAAACTCTGTAAAGACGCAATAGTTAAGTTCTCTCTTCTTGATACCCTGGCTACTCAGTTCTACTTCCAGACTGTGTGCCTTTAAGATTGCAGGGACCACAGAGCTAGGCCCCAGAGAAGTGACATAGATAAATAAGGAAGGCAATCGAGTAAGAAATCACATGACTCAGGCTTGGATTCTGGTTTCTGCTACTCTTAGCTCTGCCTCCATTTTCTCATGGTAAAATGGAGAGTGTCCACCTCATAACAGTAGGGTCAGGAATAATGTGTTCACATACGCAGGGTCCATTAAGGAAGTGCCCGGTGAGAAATAAGTGTGACCTTAAGTTTCCTGTTATAGTCATTCTCTCTTCGTGACAGAACTCAAGAAAGATGCTGATGGTAGAAATTTATACTTAACACTGTCCCTTAAAGTGCTTATCAATTTATTGGAACTTAACCTTTAATCAAAGGTTAAAAGATGAAAGGGTGGTGATATAATTATCATAATTTGCAGAAGAGTTGCCTATTTTGGAAACCCAAGAGGTTGAAGTGTTGAGCTCGTACAAACACTAAGACAATTGGAAAAAGCAATAGCTATCCTGCAAACATTAAAACGAGAAGTCCATAAATATTTCTATTCAACATTTAAAAAATTAGCATATGTAATGTAGCATTAAATGAAAAAGTTATTACATCAAGACCAATAGGTGTTTATCTTAATAATAAATGGCTGATTTGCATTAGAAAAATATTTTTGAACTTATGATCTCAAGCTAGGAATAGAAGTTGAGTTTTAAGCATGATAAAGACCTTCACAAAAAAGTTTACTAATGACACATTTAAAACATTTTCATTTTAATATGTAACAAAACAAGAATGTACACTTTTATTTAACATTTTAGTTGGGGTTCTAACGAAGGCACCAATGAAAATAAAAATAATATAAATGGTATAAACATGGAAAGAATGAAACAAATCTGCCACATATATAGACGCTGCCATTGACTATAACGAAAATAAAGTGTAGGGAAATTATGAGAAGAGACTTAAGCAATTTTATTGAATATACAAGCAAATAGAGAAATCAATTTACTTCCATACACCAGAGATAAACAGATAGGAAAATAACAAAAGATACAACTTAGCAAAGCAACAGATGTGCAGGCACAGATTTTACAAAAAAAACAACAACAAACTTTATAGAGAAATTTGTAAGACTTATTAACAGATATAGAATGGACCTAAATAAGAAAAAGCAAACATCATTGATGGGAAGGATCATTATTCTAATAATGTTAATTTGACCTGGATTGATCTATAGATTCAATGTAATTCCAATATACATATCAGCAGAATCTGGGGTTTTGTGGCATATTGAGGAGATTAACATATATGTTTGAGTGTCAGAGAGAATAAACCTGTGAATCATTCTTTTGATGTTGCACTGTTATAAGAAAGATATCAGGATTCTGGACCATAAGTAACAGGTGGCTGTCACTTTAAAAAAAAAAAGGTGAAGGGGATTAAGAGGTACCAACTTCCAGTTATAAAATAGTCACGGGATGTAATGCACAGGGTAGGGGAGAGAGTCTATAATATCATGGTAACTGTGCATGGTGACAGATGGTTATTAGACTTAGTGTGGTGACCACTTCATAGGGTGCATAAATGTGTCATCACTTTGCTGTACACCTGAACTAATACAATAGTGTATGTCAACGATGATTTTTAATTTAACCATCATGTTCTTCACCTAAAAACTAACATACTCTTGTAGGTCAACTATATCTCAACACAACACCACAGTGACAAATACTGGTGTACAATGTCCAGTTTTGAAAATGACTGGAACAATGCAAAGCAAATATTCATAGATTTAGAAATAGAAGTTATGTTAGTTTTCTGGGGCTCAAAGCCAAGTGCCAGACAAGTGGCTTAAATGAGAGAAATGTGTTTCTCTGTGGTTCAGGAGCCTGAGTCCAGGATTAAGGAGCCGTCAGGGTGGTTTCTTGTGGGTCCTCTCTCCTGGGCTTGGAGACGGCTGTTTCTCCCCGTGTCTTCCTAGAATCTTTCCTCTGTGTGAGCCGGCACCCTAATCCCCTCTTCTTCTATGGACACCAGTCATATTGGATCAGTCCATCTACAGGACCTCATTTTACCTTCATCATCTCTTTGAAAGCCCCATTTCCAAATACAACTGCATTCTGGGTGCGGGGAGCTAGGACTTCAACATATAACTTTGGGGTGGGGAGTTGGTTCTCATTTAGCCCATACTAGAAATTACATTTAAAGGTTGTCACAATCAACGCATAAGTTTTTGTTGCAAGAAGTTGGTGAACCAATTACGAACAGAAAATTTTAAATTAATATCTCTGATAATTGAAGATGCAGTGGCAGCATAAATAGGAATTTTGACTCATGTACAAATCATGAAGGCTCTGTCAGCTTATTGTAAAACCTCACCAAGTGACAGGTTAGCAGAGGAACTATGATATGGCCATTGTATAAATTCACTTTATAATTAGAGTTGAGCTGACAGGAGAGTGATGGTTTGCTCAGCCTATACATACTCCTAAGAGCACCAGTAGCAGTTGTTTCAGTGGAATGAGCCTTCCCCCAGATTCATATTTTTCAAGAAAGATTTGTAAACTTGCATTTCTCTAGAGCAAGTGATGCTACTTTCAATTGGACCCATTTCAAAAGAGCCGCAAAAGGATACATTTGGAAATGCTAGTAAATACATCTGCATAAGAGTGAGCCAGGACTCACCTTATAATCAAGGTATCACACTAATAAAATATTACGATGTAGTGTGTTAGAGAAAACGATGATGTCAAATATAAATTTTATGGAATTCATCAGTTGATGTTGTTACTTATCTATCACTATTACCCCTACTATGTTTTATCAGAAAACATAAATTTTAAAGGATAAAGCTTTATAGTTTAGTACCATCAATGATACTTTTTCTAAGCTTTGTAAAAAGGCACCCCATGCTTGTATTTTTTTCTGGGGCCCGTGCATTATGTAGCTAGTCCTCCCTGGCAGACTTGGAATCTCTCTTTCAGAGCACAGGTGACAACCTGACCTTGGGAGGCAGGTAAATTAACATGACGAAGAGATTTAGACTTTCATAGAAATACGGAATAGATGGGGCAGAGATATTTCAGTCAGAACAGCTCTGTGGCCAGTAGGGCTAACCCCGTGATCGGCAAACCACGGCTCGCGAGCCACATGTGGCTCTTTGGCCTCTTGAGTGTGGCCACGAAGTTTCAATCGCACTGTACGTGCGCGCCCGCACGTGGTATTTTGTGGAAGAGCCACACTCAAAGGGTTGCAGTTTGCCGACCACTGAGCTAACCTGATTTAAAATACTGAGATAGTATATATGAAAAAATACCACCATCAAAAGAAAGAGCTCTTATACATGAAAACACTGAAGAAATCGAATCCTATAACTACACCTGGGCAGGGTTCATCCCCAGATGTTTCATTCCAGAGAGAGTCTGAGTCAAAGGACTCTGTGACCATTGTGTTTTATGCAACAGGCTTCCGCTCTGAGCCTCACTGAGCAGCGCTCTCATTTCCCATAGAGTTACATGCTGGGACATAATCTGCCAAATGCACTTTAAAGAATATTCTATTTTATTGGATCGCTGGATAGTTCTGTTTCTTTTACAAGAAATGAATAGAGCGCTCAGACTGGTGTGATGAGTTGAATAGCATTGTGGCCTTGAGTAGGTACATTTTAAACTCACTCCTATCCCTGAAACTATGTAAAGCAAAGGAATTGATATCAAATAATGAGACCAACCAGTAGGAGACTTGTAACTAAGATAACATGTGTTGATATTAATCCTCTCCTTGATGGGAATATAGGGGGGATCCCGGTGGGAGGCATGGGTTTTTAGTAGCTGAGTTTCACACATCCATCTTTTTAAAAGCACAGAACAGTTGCACACTTGGTGTGAAAGAATCTAAAATCACTTCCGAATCTAAAGTTACGGGTTCCCATTGTGCCCTCAATCGCTTCTCAGCAGCCAGCCTTTAATATTCGGAGGGGGTTAGGAAAATGAGTGTCCAAACAGACGAAAAGAGAATTCGTTGCCTTGTCTATCTTTATAGTTCTCAGGATGATTATTCTCTTCCAACACTGATTGTCTGTGATTTGAGACTACTGTTTACACATGATAAACAAATGTATTGTGCCCATGTTCTAACTCCAATGGCTCAAAGTAGCACATCAGCTCGTCTTATAAACTGGGTGTCTTTAGCTAGTCCTGTCATAAACTTCCTGAATCACAGGACTAACATGACTCATGCCAGAGAGAGTGTGTTTTATGGACGTGTTGGGAAATTTTAGAGCTAGAAAAATCAATGATCGTTGAAAGGAGGAGACACGTTGATAAAAACTAGGGCACGACGCGTGTTTGCTTTGACAAGGCTCTCGTAGTAGCAGATCACAAATTGAAATGTATAAAATACCATTCTATCTTTTAAAATCTAAAATGAGGGCAGCCTCCTATGATTTTGGAAGTAGTTCTGAACACTAAATGAAAATAAACACAGTTTCTTTCTCGGGACTCTTTTTACTGTCATCTAATACAGACAACGACAGCCGGGCTCCTCTCAGGCCAACACATAAAATGACACTTTTAGAATTTGTCAGGGTTTTAATGGAATGGACTAAAATGGAAATATCTGGGTAAGTCCTAAAAATCAAAGTTTGGTTCATGTTTATTTAGAATTTTTTTTCCACTTTAAGCAGTCTTCCCATGTTACTTGCTTCCCGGACTGGGATTTAACTAGTAAGATTATAGGGAAAGAGTATTTAGCAGAATGTTTTGCCTCTTCAGTAAGTGTAAAGATAAGTAATAACATAAAATATCACTGTTATATAAAATTCCCACCATAGATTTCTACCTCAAGGAGTTTAAATGAGCCCTGGCTGGGGTTCTCAGTGGTTAGACCATCGGCCCATGGTCTAAAGGGTTGCGGGTTTGATTCCAGATCAAGGGCACATACTGGGTTGCAGGTTCGACCCCTGGCCCAGTTGGGGTGTGTGCAGGAGGCAACCAATCAATGTGTCCCTCTCACACCAATGTTTCTCTCTTTTTCTCTTTCCTCTTCCCTCCCTCCCTTCCATTCTCTCTAATTATCAATGGAAAAAATATCCTCAGGTGAGAGTTTTAAACACACACACACACACACACAAAACAAAAACAAACAAACAAAACACAAAGCTTAAATGAATGTCCATTGGTCTGCATTTCCCTCATTCTTGTACATGAGGTGGGTGAGGAAGGGGTGGTATTTGGGACAATGGCCAGCGGCAGGGTCCCTCTTTCCCTTCCCTCTGCATTAGTGCATCTGTTTCTTTCTCCCAGGATTCTGTCCACATCTAAAGTGTGCAGTCCCCCTGCGAGCTGTCATGTCCTAGACTTTCTCCAGCCTTCACTCCCACAAAGAGTGTCTTTCTTTCTTCAAAGAAACAAGCCCCAGTTAGAGGTGATCTTTTCAGCTCGTCCTCTACGTTTATTTTCATTTTATTTAAGTAAAAACGAAGTCCAGTGCTTTGGTGGACAGAAGAAAAGGGCAGACCTTGGTGTTCAAAATCAGGCCTGACCTTTAGAAATAAACCAGGCCACGCCTGTGCCCGGTGGGCAGGCTGAGCGATCGCCACGTGGCGGCAGGGCCAGAAGTAGAGCATCCACACGAGTGTGATTTTAAAGGACTTTGGTTTTGAGAGCAGGTTTAAGTTCACAGAAAGCCTGAGGGGAAGGTCTTTTCCATCTACCTCCCTGTCCTCACACATGTACCGTCTTTCCCCTAAACAATATGCCCTTTGGGTGGTACATTGGTTACAACTGCTGACACTATCTTGAGTTAAAGAAGGTTTTTATAGCCTGGTTTTTAAAATTAAAATGGATCTATTTAAGGTGTACAGCATGGTGTTTTGATAATGCACATAATGAAATGACTTAGCATATCTATCAGCTCACATAGTTACCTGTGTGTGTGAGGGGAGGGAGAAGTTATGAGAGCACCTGAAATTCACTCTCAGCGAATTTCTAGTATTCAGTCCAGTATTATTAATTACAGTCATCCTGCCATATGTTAGATCCTAGTCTACTTATCTCTGCTGGGCTTATCTCACTGAGCATTGTGTCCTCCAGCTTCATCCGTGCTGTCTCAAGTGGCAGTCTCCTTCCTCCCTTAAGACTGAATAATATTTCATTTTCTCTATATAAATATATATGCCATATATCACATATATATGCCACATATAGGGGGTCCCAAAAATGTATATACACACTTTGAATAATTATAAAGGCAGTGTTTACTAAAATACATTTCATTTTCAAAATTGAGCTATCAGCTGTTAAAGTGTGTATACATTTTTGGGGGAA